>NW_007739811.1:0-32688 GCF_000696425.1 Galeopterus variegatus
GGGACATAATAATCAACTACATTGTATATTGACAAAATAAAAAAATAAATAAATAAATAAATAAATAAATAACCTTTAAAAAAAAAAAAAAAAAGAAAGTGCTTTTAGTTGTCAATGCTGTTAACTCCTAACATAACTTTAGGCATTTTTTACAAGAAAGCATATTCCAACTGGGAAACTAAAATAGGGATTAAAATAAGGAAATGACAAAGGAATTTAGCCACTTTAGGGTGATATGGGTGTCTGGATTACTTGATTGTGCAGCTTGTTCATGCCCTCTGGTCCTGCTCAGGATAAATCCGGGGGGTTCCCTTTCTACCTTAGGATAGACTGCTGCTTGGCCCATGCAACTTTAAGACTTGTCAATCCAAAAATATGTCCTACCTTATAAGAAGCAGCTTCAAATGCTTAGAGTGTATAATGACCAAACATTCCATCTTTATTAGTGCCCAGTAACATTCCAGAAGCTGTTGGGGGCAGCGGGGGGGGTGGGGGAGGAGTATAATTTTTCATTGCAGATGGCATGGCCTTACTCCATAGTCCAGGATTCTGCATTGTGATTTTTCCCACTGTGAACTTTTTCTCATGGCCAACTACTCCAACACCATAGAGTTTGCCTGGTAGTTTGAAGAAAATGGCACAGCTGCTTGCTTCGGCTTGTATCTGGTAAAGAGTCCCTTTTTGCTCAGGTCATCATCAGATATGACATCCCTCTTTGTTTCTCAGTGTATTGGCAGAAATAGCGTTCCTAGATGTGGAATGTGTTGTTGCCTACAGAATGTGAGAGGTCTACTGAGCATTCTACTTCCTTCTCTGTAGCAGAGGATGCAAGAAGAAGCAATTTGCCTTTTACTTTAGATGGAGATATCTTGGTACACTTCCAACAATTGAACTTCTGGAAACATTACTGAAGTGGGAAATCTAAATCTTGTAAGGATTGCCTCCTATCTTCTGATGTGTGTGTAGCTTAGCAGGGTCTCCAGCTTACTAGATACCTCATAATGCTCTTTCCGGGTTATCAGAATGCCACTGATGTAATGGGCCAGTTCAGTGTTCTGCAGAATGACTAGATGGATCAGATCTCTTTGTTAACACTTGGTAGAGGGTGAGAGACAGAGGGCAAGCAAGAGGTGGCTAGTACCCTGGAGGCTTTGTTAATTGGCTCTAGCAATGATATAACACTTGGCATGGTGACAATCAGAGCCATTACTTAGTTGAGCTTTTAGTAGTCTGTACTCATTCTTCAAGATCTATTCAGTTTCTGCAGGGCAAGATTGGTGAATTAAATGGATATACGGTAAATGATATGAACTGTTCATCCTTCAGATCTTTAAGAGAGGCACTAATCCCTATATGTCCCCTGGAAGAAGAAATTGTTTTGTATTTACCATCCTGGCCAGGAGTGGAGGATTGATAGTTTCAAATGCTTATACTTGAAGAGGTGATTGACCGGGCAGGCCAGGTATCCTTTACAGGGGTTATTCCACAAGCCAGTTATGACCCTCCCAGTAGTATACTCAAACAATAGGGAAGCAATAATGAGGCAGTTCCGTGGAGTTACTGGATTCAGTTTAAGAAATTTAGACATCAATTCATATATACCCTTGTCCTTGTATATCCCCACTATGAACTGGAGGACTATGATACTTCAGGTGTCCATGTGTTAATGTCAACTCAGACCTTTTGTCCAAAATCATTAAAATGGCTGGTTATTCTCCTTTCTCCATATGAGTGTGAAATTTTTGTCCCATCAACTTTTCCCTGTAATTATCATGAGTATGAAGGTTTTTTTTTTTTTATGTCCTTCCAATGGAAGCCAACTTCATCTACTTTTTTAAACATTGGTTTAGCTAAAAACTTAGCCAAACAAAACAACTTTGAGTGCCAAAGGCTACCAGTTGGTGTCAACTATTTCAGCATTAATTTATTTTCACAGTATCAATTACCTCTAAAATTTCTATATCCCCTTTTTGTTCCAGATTTTTTCTATGCATTTTCTCCTAATAAAATTTCTACATTTGGTTTATGGCAATTTCAAATTTGTATTCTCTGAAAGTGTCTGCCCCAGTTAATGTTAGTGCAATTTGCAGAAAGATATAATTGAAGCTTGTTTATCTCATTGGGAGTTGTATATTTCAAAAGGAGCACACTTGCCTAAATTAATTCAAACAAACAGTCTCCTGATTCTCCTCGCCTCCTTTTCAGTGTCACTCCTCCAATTCTTTATCTTGTTTGCTAAGGAGAAAAGTATACAAAATGTTCTCCAAAACTGATAGAACCATTCATTCTCCATGTAGTTATTGATCATCAGTACTATTTATGAGTTAAGTAAGCACTGAGAAATATTATCTGTTAAATGATGATAAAAGATCTCCTTAAATGTTATTATGATTTAATTATATAATATATGACAAGTGTTGACAATGTATCATATTTGATTGACTTTAGGACATACAATTTTTCACATTTTAAGACCTCAGAAATTGAAATTAACTTTATATGGTGTGACATCTTAAAATTGCTGCTAGCCAATTTACATTTGACATTAATTTTTATGGATAAAATATATTATTAAACTCTAGCAATTTTTTAAAATGCCAATATCAAATTATGTTTGATTCAATGAAATACAGTGCGAAGTTGCTGTAACAGTTAAGACTTTTTATGTTTCCAAAGATATATAAAGCAAATTTGAGAGAAATCTCAAATGTCATTGTTAGACATGGGTTTTTCTGGCAGTTGCAATGATATCATCATGACAAGATTCTCTCCATCTTTTACTTCTGCCTTCTATATGGTAGGCTTAATGTTTGGAAAACATGTGGTACCTCCCTGTTCCCAAATTCACACTGTATTAGTCCATTTCTGTTGCTGGTAACAGAATACTTGGAACGGGGTAATTTGTGAAAAAACAAAATTTATTGCTTACAGTTTCAGAAGCTGGAAAGTGTAAAGTCAAGGGAACACATCTAGTGAGGCTCTTCTTTGGTGGTGGCTTTACAGAAATGCAGCGGTCTCACATGGCAGAAAACAGCAGAGCAGAGAGAGATTCTTCATGTGCTCTTTTTTCAAAGCCCTCAGAACCACACCCCTGACCACCATTATTAATCTATTCACTATGGCAGGGTCCTACAATTTAATCACCTCTTCAAGGCCTCATCTTTCAATTACCGTAATAATATTTCCCACCCTCAACAGTTACAGTGGGAATTAAGCTTCTAATATATGAACTGTGGGGGACACAGTTCAATCAATGCACAGTGCACACACACCATGCCCGTTCTACATAGTAGCTTCGAGATGTTCTCTGACGGTACATAAGTGGTTGTAGCCCTCCAGTGCTGACACTGAGAGTAAGAATTCCCTCACTATTCATATATTTTTTTTCACAGAAGTTGGAATAAATCTCACATTGCTTTTCAACCTAAATAGATCGTTTCATCTCTCAGAGCCAATTACTGTGACTAAGAAAACACATGGAAATGATTAAGGCAAGTAGGGGCTACAGTAAAATTAACATTGGGGTAAATCTCACACAAAATTTAATTAATTCATTGCTTTTATCCCCCCTACTCTTTTGGAAGCAATCTTCATCAAGATTACCCAGTACTTCTATGTAATCAAATTTGACAGTTAATTTATAGCCCTAATCTTATTTGAATATTTAGCAGCATTCTTGAGAGTTTGTGACTTTGCCCTTCTAAAAATATTTGTTTTACTTAATTTTTAAGACTAAACACTCTCCTCGTTTTCTTCCTATCATACTGGATGCTGCTCCTCATGCTCAATGAGAGTGTTTTTGTTGTTTTTTGTTTGTTTGTTTTTTCACAAAAAGAAGTGGCAATCACCACTTTTGTACATCTTTCTAAATGATAATTGTTTTGAGAGCCCTAAGACTAGGTCTGTGAGCCTCTTTTGTCCTCTGTTTGTAATTATTCTATAGGTGGCTTCACTATCTTATGCTAATGAATCCCAAAAAGCATATAACCTTTCCTGACCTCTACTTTGAACCACAGATTAATATATCCAATACTTGATGTGACATATTCACTTGGAAAATAATTATGTTTCAAACTCAATATAGCAAAAATTTAACTCTGTGTTTTCACCACTTAAAACCTGCTCCTATCTTTGTATTACTCCTCTCCATAAATTATATCAACATTCACTCATTTGCTCAAGAATCCCACATCCAATGAATATGCAAATTTTATTGACTATACAATCACAGTATATTCCAAATTCAACTACAAGTTATTACTTTCCCAGCTTCCTCTATAGTCAAAATCAACACCTTTTAGCTTGACTATGCCAATCAATCCCTACAAAGAGCAGCCAGAATACTTTTCAAAAGTGTATGTTAGATTCAAAATCTTCTGGTGGCTTCCTCATCACATTTATAATAAATCCAAAGTAATTACTATAACCAACAAGAAATTATGTGCTCTGTCCCCATTTCTAGTATTATCATTTATTTTCCGTGTTCCCACTTAGTTCTATCACATGGCTTTCTGGTTGCCATTCCTTCTGCAAGGATAGTTTGCCCACCCCCAGTTACTCATATGACTTATTTCTTTACAACATTTAATTTCTGCACCACCTCAGAAGAACCTTCCTAATCCTGGGTTTAAATAGCATTCTGCTTTATTCTTCTTCATCACGCTTATCACGGTCTGACATTGTACGGTACTATTCATTTGTTTATAGACTCATTCTGTAAAACTTAGAACATGAGTGAAGGAATTTTGTCTCTTTTGTGTAATTCTCTATCCTGAGCACTGACATATATCCATGACACATAATAAGAATCAAAAACAAAACAAAAAAAAATGTTGATTTGTTAATTGAATATACGGTATTTGTCACTATATTCCACTTTAATTTACTTGTGATTTTAAATAATTCTGAAAATAACTTCTAGGCAGGGTGTCCATCTATCTTGTACACTTGGAATATTGTTGGAGCTACAATTTTTTTTTTTTTGGCATTGTTGAATAAGTAAGACAGGTATAATTAACTCCCCCATTTACAGGGAAGTAATTTGAAAGGAGAGGGAGAGGAAAATTATACTTTTTGACTATCATGTAAAAGTTTGAGATACAACATACATTTCACTTAATTCTCACAGTAACCATAAAGAGTTGGTATAATCATTTACAGCTAATAAAAATTGAAACCTTGATTTAATTACAGCTCTCTGTTTTAAATGATTCTACTTTTTCTACCATTCCCTGATTACTTGTAACTGAATCACTTTTATTACATACAGCATATTGTCTCCTTTTAAATGGCCTTCAAAACATCCATTTAGATAAAGTGTCAGTTTTGTGGAGGTATATATTCAACTCATATCCCTAGATAGTCTAATCAAGGAAGTCTACAGCTTTATTTTTCCACTAACTAAATTCTTGCAGTGGTCAGCCTAAGAAAAATCTCAATGTAATGCACACCTCGACTGGTAGTGTACCATTTAACCCTTTAAAAATCATAAAGAAGCATAAAACAGACTGGGAAAATTAGTGAAGGATCTAAGATTTTCTCACAAATTGAGAGAGAATTTAATTATAATGACATTCTTTCCTTGTAAAACTACTTTACAGCTTCTTGATAAGCTGCTTTGGTGTGAGTGATCGACATTCAGGATACCTTCCACATTCATCCTTCCAAGACTATCTGAGGATATGAGTTTTTAATACAATAGGCCTAATACAGTCTGACCAGATTTATACCTATTCAATGATTTCTGTTGTGAATATGCTGTCTGTGAGAGAGAAAGGTGGGAGTAGAAAATACCTGCTGAAAAGAGATCATACTCCTTGCCTGGTAGAAGTATCAAACTGGAAAAACTAAATAGGTGAATATTCTAAGTTTAAAACAGTAAAAGTATGTTAATATAGAGGTCATTCAGTTCAAAATACTTTGTAGCTTCTTCTGTAATTTCTTCTTTTATCCAATGAAAATTTACATGTACGATTAAATTTCCAAATATTTGGACATTTATCGGTTATTTTACTTTTTAGATTTGTGATTAACTTCTGTTATAGTCAGAGAGCATACTTTGTATTATTCCAGCATTTTAAAAATTGATTTAGACTTTTTAAATATGCAGATTATGGTCTAATTTGGTAAACATACCATGCTTTCTTGAAAAGCATGTGTATTTGCCATTTTTTGAGGTAGTGTTCTATGAATATCAGTTAAGGCAACTAAGTTCAGTGTTCTTAAGGTCTATATCTATTGATTTTTTTTTGTTCAGCTGTTTTATCAACTGCTGAGGAAGGTGTTAAAAACTTCAACTGTATTTGTGGTGGTGTCTATTTTTTCTCTGTCAGTTTTTGCTTTATGAATTTAAAGTTCACTTTTCTTCTCTGTTTTTGCTCCTCCTTTCTGCCTTTTGTGCTTTGACTAGTGTTATAATTCCATTTTAATTTTCTTGTTGATGTTTTATTGTTTTATAGCATGTTGTAATTTTTTGTCCTAGATTTAAAATCTAAATCTTTATCTAACACAGTCTACATACAGAAAATAAATACTTTACCTAAAATATAGAAATTTAGTCAATTTATAGTCTCTTAGGCCTATTCATTCTTTATGATATGTTGTTTTATTTTATTTTATTTTTGTACAGATTGACCCTGATTTAATTAACACACACACACAGATACACACAGAAAATTCAGCAAAATATTAACTGGGTCACAAGAATGCAGATTATTATTATTTCTTCTGTCTGTTAAATTGTAGTTCTTGACTTTTCCTTTATAATTGGAGATTCCTTGTAAGGTAAAAAAAAAAAATAGAGGTTAAAAAGTAAATTTTTCTGATGCACATGGCTTGGTATGACAGGATGAGAAGATAAATAACAGCTGTTTAATTTTTTAAAAAACATTATGAATTAAAAAGAAAAATAACTTTTTTATTGAATCATAATTGATTATACATATTTTTGGGATTCAATGCTCACAAATGTTGATCAGATCAATACTGCTAGTATATATATCGTTACAAATTGTACTTATTCTTTATGCCCCTTGTCCAATCTTGCCCCATCTCCCCTCTCCTTCCCCCCTCCCACCATTGATAACCCTAGATTTCTTCTCTCCCTCTGCAAGAGTAATGATTACTCTGTTGATTTGCTGCCTAAATGATCTGTCCAGTGCTGAGAGGTGTGATCAGGTCCCCCAATATTATCATAGAGCAGATGCTGCTTCTATCTCTCTGGGATGGGCTTTGTGGAGAGAGACATCCTCTTCTTTTCTTTGGTCTCTATCGGTGACTCTCCTTGTGTCAATGCACTCCAGTGGCTGGCGGACCATCTGTGTGGTGGTTGTGACATCTAGCCACTTTCACAGAAGCTGTGGTTACTGTGGTGGGCCACCCACATGGAGGTGATATTTTTGGCATGCTCCTTGGTGCTGGTGGTATGCCTGGTTGGGGGAAGTTCCAGTCCCTAGCTCACTGCCCCGGTTCCCTGGGTGGGGCCCCAAGGCACCGATAGTGTGCCTGGTTTTGGGAGGTTCCCTGGCAGGCCACGAGGCACTAGTGGTGTGCCTGGACTGGAACTAATTGTTTTTGTCCTTTGCTTACTTCTAAAATGGGGGAACTTCCTGTGGGAACCAGTACTTGAGCTCTGTTGAGATAAACTGCAGCTTTGTTGCTGTTTCCTTAGGGAAGGCTTTTTATGTAGCTCATGGTTTTAATGATTGACCTTTTAGGTACTTCTGGCTCTCCAGAAACCCAGTGAACCTGGGTTGTGGAGAAACTTGGATCTGGGGCAGAGTTTTTTCATCAAACTGCACCTCATGTAATTCTGCATTCACGACCATTCTCTCAGTGGCCCTGCACTGATTGGGGGGACGACCAGCTGTCCTTGCTGTGTCCCAGTGTTCTCCCAGTGGGCCCGTCTCCCTCACTGCCCATGCTCCAAACACTTCCCATGGAACGGGCCATGCACTGGCCCCTTGTGATGACTCACTGGCCTCTGAATGACTCCCCTTTTTCAGCTGTTCTGGTTCCTCACTCCTGCATGGGTCCTCAGGAAAGCTATTAGTGGTCTTGCTGTCTTTGGGGCCACCAAGGCCCTCTTCTCCCCTGCTGCCTCCAAGCAACCCCATCTGAAGGGCACAGGTGTGGCTTCTGCCAGCTCCTGCTCCATGTGCTCAGCAGCTCCAGACTTAAAGTGGCTGCAGCCCTAAATGCTCCAAGCAGTTTTTTCTTTGTCTCATTGTGGCTTCTCCCACCTTCATGAATTCCATAGGTTTCTCCTCCTCCTCCCCTGAGCTCCAGCAGCCCCAGCTTGGCTGTTGTTATATTTTTATAGTTGTAAATTGGTTGATTTGTGGGAGAGAGTGATGCTGGGGACCATCTATTCTGCCATCTTGACTGGAACTCCCATCCTTTATGTTATAATAATTATATGTAATACATCTAAGTACATCACAAATCCCACAAGGCCATGTTATAATTTTAAATATGCATATGTTTTATAAAAGAAGAGGAAAAAAGGCCAAAAAAATGTAATTGCTATTCTTTCCCCAAATACTATTTCTAGTACTTTTTAATTTTCTTCTGAGGATCTGAGTTTCCATTTGATATAATGTCCTTTTGGCCTAAAAAAACATATGGGCTAAATTTTTAAATTTCTTGTATCTGAAGTCAATTGGCTACAAATTCTCCTACTTTCCTCTTTCTGAAAATGCTATATTTCACCTTTATTCTTGAATCATATTTTTTCCTGGAGATAGAATTCTGAGCTATCAGCTTTTTCTTATTGTTGTTTTTCTGTCACTTCAGAAATGTTGTTCCACTCTCCTTTGGCTTGCTTGGTTTTGAACTAGAGTCCAGTATAATCAATATCTTTGTTTTTTCTCTATGTAATGTGCCATTTTTGTCTTTCTGCTTCCAAAATTTTTTCTTTATCTTGGTTTGATTCTGATGTGCCTCAGCATGGGTGTTCGTTGTTTATCCTGCTTTTTGTTAATTTATTATCTCATATTGTTATGGAAATGGAGTGGACCAAGAAGCGGTAGGTACTCAGAGAGTTGGAGAGTCAGGTATTTTTATTACACTGGTGTACCCAGACTAGCTAATGCTTGAAAATCTGAACCCCAAGCTCAGGTCTCACAAAGTTTTTATAAATGGACTTTTCCAGGGTTTTTAGTTTTTTTGTTTTTTGTTTTCTTTTCTCATCATTCACTAGGCTAGCATATGTGGTCTGTGTAGATAAGCGAGCTCAGTTACAGAAACTAAAAATATAAGTAATGATTAGAAGCCAGACTAGTATAACAAGCAAATATTGTTTCAAAGACAAAATATTACTTCAAGGACAAAACAGGCTTATGGGAAAATTATTTTTATATTTTTCCCAAAAATATCTGAAAGTTTCTAGGTTTTCAACAAATTTAGAAAAATTGTGGTCATTATTTCCTTTATTTTTTTTCCTTCTGCTCATACTCTTATTTTCTTCTGCTGCTGCCCAATTATAGATATATTTCATCATTCAGTGTCATTTATAACAAGGCCCTGAAGCTCTGTTCATTGTTTTAATTATTTTCCCTCTTATTAACATAAAATAATTTCTCTTCATCTGACTTTAGATTCACTTACTTCTTCCTCTGTTGTGTCCATTGACTATTAGTCTATCCAGGATTTTTTTTTTATACACTGTATTTTTCAATTCTAGAACTTTTATTTAGTTCTTCTTTAATTGTTTTTATTTCTCTGCTGACACTTCCAATACTGTGCTAAGTCTTTTTGAATGGAAAACATAATTATTTTACTTCATTGAGAATTTCCCCACTTTCTTCAATTTTCATGGTTTCCCAGCTTTTCTTTTCTCATTTCTCAGGCCCGAAAGACTGTTTTCCATCTGTGTCTCCTCCAATCTTACCACTGCTGCCAAACATGAGGGAAATAGCTTGTGTGGTTCTTGTCTCTTCTTCTCCAGGCAAGCGGGCTCTCTACCCTCTGACTATAGTCTTCAGGCTTCTGTACTGTCCGGTATTAACAGGGTAACATAACAGATCATATGTCTGTTGCAACTTTGTCTTTGAATGAGCTGCTTAGAGATCATTCTGTGCATGAATGTTTGAAGCATAAATCAGAGGTGTAAGTCAACAGGATTAAAAACTCTCTTGGGTTTTTATTTAAGTGTTCCTCCACTTTAACATTCATGGTTTCCTGACTTCACTTTTTTGGTTCCCTGCACCAGAAAGATTAAATGTTTTGCTATATACCCAGCATCTTGAGTGAATATAAATCCCCCACCAATCAAGTTTGTCTTATTCAGTTCACTCTTCTTATGTTTAGGTACAGGATTAGCTTTTTATATTATATCTAGGTTTTAAAGATTTCTTGTTCCCCTCCTTTAGGGAGGGTATGTATAGTAGACTCTTGTTCTATAAAACTCAGACTGATGCTTCCTTTATTCTTAAAATACTCCAAAATAGTTTTTTTTTTAGTTGCGTGTTTCTTCAATTTTGTTCTGTATTATAATATACCACACTAATAAGAAATGTTTCCTCTCATTTTACCTTTTACTTTTAAAGATTTACTGAAATGTATTTCACATACCATAACCAACTTAACCAATAAGTATTAGCCATTAGTATTAGGTTTACTCATTACATGTGTTTTTCTCTTCTACTATTCTATAGGTTCCATGAAGGAAAAATACATTTAATTCCTCTGCTCTGTGATTGGTGCCCATCACAGAACCTGATGTGTAGTAGGTGCTCAAATTTTGTTGAATTTGTTGAGTACATAAATACATTAATTGAAAGTATGGAGAAGAATTTGACTGAAATTCCATTAAGTTTCTGGTTTTAATAGAGTAATCACTCTTCTGTGTGTATTCCTCATGTGTTTTTTAACTATTTATTTTTTACTTTACTTTGCTTTTGTGAAATATAATCTATGCTTATGTTTCACAATTTTTTTTTCTTACATTGTATCTGTAAGCTGAAGTTCCAATTTCGTTTTCTCTTTGCTTAAGAACAGAGTGGAGAGTGGGTAGATGAAATAGCCAGAGCAGTCAGCAGCTTCCCTCCATTATGTGCTCTCAGAACACTTTTTTTTCTTGTCTTGTGTGTGTGTGTGTGTGTGTGTGTGTGTGTGTGTGTGTGTGTGAGACCGGCAAGGGGATCGCAACCTTTGGCTTGGTGTCGCCCGCACCACGCTCAGCCAGTGAGCACACCAGCCATCCCTATATAGGATCCGAACCCGCAGCGGGAGCGTCACTGCACTCCCAGCGCGGCACTCTCCCGGGTGCGCCACAGGGTCGGCCCAGAACACTTCTTTATCTCTTTTATTTTTCATGACTTCTGACACATGTGTGCACTATCCTCCCAACCCGATTTGACGTGAATAGAAACTATGATGACTTAAAATATGAATCAAGGTTTTATGTGTTAGTTTTATTTTAGATTTGTTTTATCATTGTTCAGGAAACTTTGATCAACTACAGGGCTGCAGCTACACTAACCAGCAGCTTTGTATGAATTAGGAAAATGTGCCTCATCCAGGTGGACCTGGACTGGGAGCATGTTTACCTAGCAGAACACAAGGTGAACTTTTTTCCCAACTTTTCTCTTGGCAGTACACAAACCGTACAAGCTGCTCCTCTCTTCTCCTCTCCCCTATCCTATCTCTAGGCAGATTTGATATGTTAGGAATATAGGTACTGAAAAATAAAGATGGCCTATCGACATATGCCCTCTCTCATAGCCTCTCTCCCTTTTCCATTCTGCAGAACTTTATTTCCAAATTACTGGTTTCCCCATGGCCTCTTCATACTTTGGATACTACAAACATTTTTCAATGTTCCAAGAAATAAGCATTTCAGATAAGGGCACCTATTCTGGAGAGGTGGTTATTATGCCTCTGTGTCCCTCTTTAATTTATTCCACATTTTGCTGTATGTTGGCAGAGATATTACTCATACTTTGCATTTTAGAGTTGTGCCCATCACCCAATTTTATTGAAGATGAATTTTCTCTTTTCATTTTCTAGCACTTTGATGCTTCTTATGAAATTCAGGAAGAAAAATAAGATTTAAATTAATTTAATTCAATATAATTTTGATAGTTCACACATTTTTCTATTGGATTTTAAGGTTCTTGCAATCAAAGAACACTTGCATAAAGCCATGTATTTTATAAATATTCAATGGCTAATAATTTAATGTTTCAGAAGTATATATTAAAAGCAATAGCACATCGAGCCCATGTGCTGATTCTAAATTCTATAAAAAGTAAATTTATAATTTGAACACTTTCATAATGATATC
The DNA here is from genome assembly GCF_000696425.1 of Galeopterus variegatus. Lineage (NCBI taxonomy): Eukaryota > Metazoa > Chordata > Mammalia > Dermoptera > Cynocephalidae > Galeopterus > Galeopterus variegatus. Next base: position 12,287 of record NW_007739811.1, read on the forward strand.
ATTCCTTATCACAATTAAAAATAATTGCCTTATTAAATATATCATCATGATGAATAACAGTTGCTTCTACTTTTACATTTAATAATAGAGAGTCTCTATGCCTTTAAAGTAATGGAGTTCAAGAGAGTCACCTTATAAAACCCCACTTAACACTTACTAAAGAGTGTGGTCATAAACCACTTTGAAAAACTCTCCATTATTCATGTTAGCTAGTTTAAGTGATTTGGATACCATGCTTAGATTTTTTTGAAGCTTTCAGCTTATTCATCATCCTGTCATGTAGAAATTCATCAAAGGGTTTTTTTTTTTTTTTTTTTTTTTTCCCCTAAGAAATCAGAAGAACTTTTTCCATGTTCATCCTGGTAAAGCATTTTATTTCCCATCTAAATGGGAAAAAGTTGAAAGTTAGTCAGTTTGAAGAGATTATATGTTAATATATGGCAATTATTTTCTACCAGTTATTAAATTGGCATTTTTCTCGGTTTGTTCTATTATTTATTTGTAACATGTATTTGTACATGTATATGTATGTACTGTGTATACACATGAAAAATCAATCATTCACTGATTATTTCTAGTTTAAGTTATTATAATATAATTCAATTGGGTGTTTATAGCAAACTGTGATCTCAAACGGAATGATAACTGTTTCCCTCCTTTCTATATTCGGTTAAGAAATAATTTTAATGTTTGCTGAACAAACCTACATTGTATTAACACAGTGTAACGCAGGAGTCCCAAATCTGCGAGGTCACTCACATAGTGTTTGCCTACTCCAAGAACTCACCTGGCGTTCCAACAGGTAGAGACATTGATTTATTAGACTTACCAGAGGTACTGAGGCGGCCCTTGGTCAGAAAATTCACACCACTACGGAGTACATACAACAGTTACATAGCAAACAGATCAGAGTAGGGGTGTAAATCATTTTCAGGCTTATGTGCAGACCCTCACCCAGCTCACATAACTCAGAGTACGTGGGAGATCAGGTTGAGCAGATAAGTTAATCTACTGGCTACTTTCCTGGCTCCAGAGTACTTTTTCTTTTACTGAGGGTTCCTGCTCTCTCCAGCCTTCTGTTCCTTCTTAAAGGGGATGTGCATTGCCTTGGATAATTACCTTGGCCAGGGGTCATTTCCCAGGGGGAGGAGAACTCTGGTATGCACGGAGACGGGGGGAATCGAGCTATGTCCAGTATTTACCCTACACATGCTGACAAAATTTCATCAAAGTTGATGTATTTGTGGTTTGCTGCAGGTATTCAGACAGAACATTCAAGTAAAGTTATTGTTTTAACAGTTTGGGTCTTACATTACATTTGTATGTATTTTTGATTAAAGCGGTAATATCCTTATATCCTGGTTTGTGTGTGTGTGTGTGTGTGTGTGTATTTTTACTTTGTATGAAGCACTAGCTATTCAGAATAAAGGTTTTCTGTATGGGTTGTTTCTCCACTTTTATACATTAAACTCCATGCTTAGTATCTAAGTAAGGCATTTCCATTATAGACTGAATTATAGAGAACCTCGCTACAACAAATTAGAGGTTATTTGAGAAGCCTGGAATGAAGCTCCTTTATTGAGTCCTGAGGGAGCTGTAATTTCCAGGCTGATATTGGTCCTCAAAGCAGTTACGCTCCTGGGCCTACGAGGCAGACAGCTTGGATCCGATCCTTGGCTCTGTCACTAAAGGAATACGCACCCTTGACCAAGTCTTCGGCCTTTCTGATCTCCAGAGTCCCCATCTGTGAACAGAAATAGTAATAATCTTTTTCTCATAAAGCCATTGCAGTTTTTAAGCTACACTGAATTTTGACAAACTGAACACATCCAAAAATAGAACATTTCCAGGACCTCACATCCTCCTGGAACTCCCTTCCTGTCACTACATGCCAAAGTAGCCACCATCCTGATGTCTGATAGCATAGATTAGCTCTGTCTGCTTTCTGCTGCATGTCAATGAATAGTGTAGGACGCACTAATTTGTATCTGGCAGCTTTTTCTTAACATTATGTTCTGAGATTCATCTGTTGCTTATAATTGTTAACAGTTCATGAAGAAATTCTGGAAAATGGGGAGGGGAGTCCAGAATCAAGAATGCGTCATTATCAGCCTGGCATCTTACATGATGGGTATTAGAGTTAAGAACATCGACACTGAAGATCAGACTTTGGGTTGACTAATTCTTGATAGGTGTGTTGGGGAGTAGAAAGCTGTTATCCCAAAATATGGTGCTTAGACATGCTGGAATAAGAAGCAGCGTCAAGGTTTCTCTCCCTCCTCCCAATTCGCTGTCACTCTCCAAAGCACAGGATGAAGCTGTTCCCTTACCTGATTAAAGTCCAACTTGCCAAAGAAGACAGTTACTTCTGGTCTTTTCCCTGAGTTTTCATTAACTTAACTCATATCACAGGAAGGAAGGCTGAGGTCCTTCAACACACCTTGTAAAACTTTTGGCACAGGGTCGGCCCATGGCTCACTCGGGAGAGTGTGGTGCTGATAACACCAAGGCCACGGGTTCGGATCCTATATAGGGATGACCGGTTTGCTCACTGGCTGAGCGTGATGCTGACAACACCAAGTCAAGGGTTAAGATCCCCTTACCGGTCATCTTTTAAAAAAAAAAAAAAAAAAAAAAAAAACTTTTGGCACAGACCATTGTCTTCTATGGTCCTACTCAGCACTTTGAAGAGAATCATTTACTAGTCATTGTCTCTTCTGCAGCCTGAGAGACTTTGTCCCAAACCATTGTACACTCGCCACTGAGACCCTTCCTCAAGAATTATTTACTCCTACATCCCTATCTCCCCTTCCTCTGTGAAGATGGGTATATAAACATCTATATTGCCCTGGAGGGGCGGGGGTTAAGTTGGGAAATTACTCTCTTGTGATTCCCTTTGCATTTCCCTTCACAGCACATTAAAATAAGAAATTTGTTCTACCTTTTTTTTATATTAATCTCCGCTTATTAGTTGACTTTTCATAGAATCTTTAGGGGAGTACAGGGGAAGTTTTCCCTTTACCCCTACAGATGCTATAATGAAGCTTTTAGGTAAGAGCAAAGAGAGAAAGACATCAGCAAGTTTTCCTCTGAGGAAAAAAAAAAAAGGGAGGCTAATAAGATTATAGTTTTGAGTAATCCATCACCTGTTCATTCTCACGGTGAATCAGAAAAATAATATAAAATGCCTGACTAATTAGATATATGCAGTTATGTTTACAAGTGTGTAGTTTAGTTCTATCTGATTCAGGCGGAGATTACATTTAATAGTGCCATTAAAGCTGAGCAGCTCAGTCACTGATAGAGACGTCCCCAATAGAGCAAATCAATTAGCATGCAAAGAAATCATTACCATTCTAATCTGCGGTTTCTAAAATATCTTCTCTATAATCCGAATCTCTCTTCCATTCTACATTTTTAGGCATAATAATAAACACTACTGCTAGTTTTCTTTTGGATATTAAAGTGGCTAAAACTGTGAAAGCTAAGGTCAGCTCAGGAAATGATAGAAATGCCCATTTAGAATTTTTGCTTTCATCCAGGAGACAAAAAAGCTGTCAGATTTTTAGAGAATATGTAGAAGAATAGTCTTCCACACATGAATTTTCTGGTGTTGTGGTTAGGTTTAAAGGCAGGCAATATTGAAAGTAAGGAATAAAACTGTATGATAATACACCAAGTTTATTTAACATCATTAATTGCACAGGCATTTATTAAGTATGTGCTATGTTCTAAGCTCTGTGTTAGGCTCTAGAGATACAGAAATAAAACGAACAGAGAGCATGCAACTAAGTGGGGATACAAGCAAAGGTAAATGATTATATTAAATATGATAAGTGGTAAAATTGAGGTGTGCAGACAGCTCATAGGAGTGCCACCTAATCTTGGCTGAGAATAAATTATCTATCAGCAAGGAGACTTGCTAGAGATTGGAAAATCCGAACTGAAGAAAGATGGGAGAGGGAGGCAAGAATATTCCAGTCATACACAGACCTATTTGTGAAAGTCTTGATTTGGCACTTTAAGTGGCTCAGTAGACCTGCTTCAAGAAACACAAGAGAGGAATAGTGAGGAGAGGTTGCAAGTGTTGGTGCTGACAGGGTCATGCAGGTGGTGTGTGTCACGTGAGGAAATTGGGCTACTTTTCTGAAGGCAATGATGAGCTTTGGAAAGATGTTTTAAGGAGAGTGACATAAGTATTGCAGTGTTTTTAGAAATGCCATTCAGTCCAATGTATGGAAATAGATTAGGAGACAACCATGCTAGGGAGATGAAGAGATATTTGCAGGTTATTTCAAAAGTATAAGAAAACATTAGAAGGCCAAGTACAAGCCAGATTTCAAGACTCAAGAGTTAAAGAGATAATTTCAACTGGACATTATCACTGGTTGAGGATGGCAGAGTAACATGAAGTGCAAGTGAGTCAGTGAAAATCAACACATTAAGTTAAAAAAAGAGAATATTTGTGATATGGAAGAGGATGAGTTTGGTTATGGACAAATTGACTTTGAAGTATATATGGAGCATCCAAATAGAAATACCCCTATACTATGGACTAGATTGTACTCCCGAATTTATATGTTGAAACCCTAACCTCCAATAGTATGGTATTTGGACATGCGGCCTTTGGAAGATAATTGGGTTTAGATAGGGTAATGAGGGTGAGGCTTGCATGATGGGATTAGTGTCCTTATAAGAAGAGACACCAGAGACCTTGCTTCTTTATTCTCTTTTCACCAACACAAACCTAGGAAAGGCCATGTGAGCACACAGGGAGAAGGTGGCCATCTGTAAGCCAGCAAGAGAGCCCTCAGAAGGAAACCAAATCGGCTGGCACCTTAATCTTGGACTTCCTAGCTTCCAAAACACAAAAAATAAATTTCTGTTGTTTAAGCTACCCAGTCTATGGTATTTTGTTATGTCAACTTGAGCAGACAAAGACAGCCTGCAAAGGTTACTATAGATTTACTCATTCAATTCTGTTCCATGGTCCTTCAACTGGAGAGGATGGAGAGCTAAATGACACATTTCTCAAACTCCCTTGAGATTAAGGTTTGGGGTGAGAATTCAAATTTGCCAGTTAGATGCACTATGTGAGATTTGAAAGGCAGAACGACTACTTTCTACCTTTGCTGTACATCCAGAAGCAGCTGTTGGCTGCAGCAGCTGCTGCTTCTTTATCTCTCGTTCTAATCCTGGGATTGTAGCTATGAATATCCATTCTCAAGCTTTTTGGGTATCAAGAGGTGGTTGCAGCAGTGGCTTCTGTTTGTCCTTTATTCCTATATAGTTTCGGTGGCAGCGTCAGAGAAATCTGTCTCTTAATGTGTCAGTACTTTATTGCTCTGAGCGTCATTTAATTCATTCAGATAAGGCCCTTGATAAAATGCCCTATCAGTCCTGGAGAATTGTAAACATTGAATCCTCATAATAAATCACTGCCTGCAGAAAACACATACAGGAAAAAAACATATAAATACAAATGTTATTTTTTTCTCCCCTAAAACCATTACTAGGAGCTAACATTTACTGAAGGCTTGCTATGTAAGGTACTGTTCTAAGTATTATACACACATTAACATATGTATCCTCTCAGCAACAGTATTAATGAGGTATTGTATTAGCTCACATTTTACCAATCAGGAAATTTAGACACAGACACAAAATTTGTCCAAACATATGCTAGTGAATGGAAAAACTTGGAATTAAATCCAGGCATATTGGCTCCTGAGCCATTCTCTTGTTCATTGCAATATACTTTCTGGAGATATAATGTTTTTATAAATAAATATATTTCAGGGAAAAGTTTAAGTGGAAAAAGTTGATACTTGATTCATCAGCATATAGGTGGCAATTTAAACTATAGAAGAGAAATGAGATAATCCAGGAGGATTATAGTGCAAAACGTCAAAAGAGCCAAAGAGGAGACCCTTATTTATAGAATATCAGTGTTTAATAGATGAGAAGATGAAGAGCAGTAGAATAAAAATGTGTCACAGAAACCAAACGAAGAGCAGCAGAATAAAAATGTGTCACAGAAACCAAACGAAGAGTAGCTCTAGAAATTAGCAGCACTAATGCTAGAGTTTACTAAGGTAAAATAAAGCTTTCACCAAATATAGCAACCAGATAACCACTACTAACTTTTGCAATGGTAGTTTAATGAGGAGGTGAGGAAAAACACAAAGAAAAAATACAATGACTTGAATTGAAATGGAGAGGGAGCATTTGCACCAAATTAAAGCAGATTCTCTTTTTTTAAGCTTGGTGGGATTACACATTGATGAGAAAGAAGCAAAATAGAAAATTAGTGAAAATAATATGTATGTATAGCATGGAAACTAATATGTAAAAGGCAAGGAAAATAAATATGCAAATATATTCTAAATGGAAAGAAAAAAAATGTTGAAGATACAAAAAAAGCCAGAAAAAAATTATGGATTGAAGTTTCAGAAGAGATGACAGCAAACTTGAACCAGAATATATGTAGGACTGGCTGGTTAGTGCACATTGTTAGGGCACAGTGAAATAATGCCAGTGTCAAAGGTTCAGATCCCAGTACTGGTCAGCCACCAAAAAAAAAAAAAAAAAAATGTATTCATGGCAGAATATATGTAGATGACAGTCTAGACTAATGAGGAAAATGGTAGGGCAAGGAGCTAAGTGAAGTTCTGATGAACTGTTGTAAAAATGGGAGAGAAAGCTGACCAGTCACATGCACAAAGATTTCCAGTTAGTAATGAGATATTGTTGAGCCTGGAGGACATATTTGTGAATGGGGAAAATTACTAATTGGAATTATTTCCACCCATTCAGTGATCCACGTGCTGGAACTGAATATGTGAATATATAGATTGATTGCCCATATTGTATTTATTAAATTGGTGCATGGAAAGATAAGGGGTAAGGTTATTGAGGGTATTATTTAGTAAATAAATTAAAGAATAGATCATAAGTATTAAGCTGGTGGGTGACATTACTGAATCCAAGGAACACCTGATTGAGAAAAACAAACTCGGTGCACAGGAAACTGGAACTACTGATAGGGCAAGAAAACAAAACATTTTCTGGACGAGCATGAGAGTTAATTTGAAAGATAAAAAATGTAGTCAGAGATTGTATAATGATAATATTGAGAGTATAGTGACAAAAAATAGTGGTATAAGAAGATTAGAGATAAAAAGCCATAAGATGAAAAGAGATACATAATTCTATAAGGTTTATATATGGAAATGCATATATATATGGAGAAGTTAAGTGAAAAGAGGCCAGAAAATATTCTAACCAGTAAGGTTAAGAGGTGATAAACTGAAAGATTGGTAGAGGAAGAGGTGAAGATCGATACAGCATAAGCTGTCCAGGTGCCCTGGATTTTTAAATATGAAAAACATTCATTTGTGGTGAAAGCTGTAGTGGAGATTTATGGAAAATTCAAATCTCACTTATTATTTCTGAACTAAAGAGAGAATGGTGCAGTGAGTACTTGAGAAGAATATCAGACAAAATGATCTTAGAGAAAATCTGATTCCAGTTAAGGGCAATAGAGTGCAGGAGAATGTTCAAGATATTAAAACATATGTGCGGATTGTTTCCCATGGGATGGAAATTCTGCAGAGAATAGTGGGAGAAGTGATAGAAGGAGTTTGTATGGGCCTAGAAAGAGAAAGAAAACACTCAAACACATAGAATTTAGACTAAGTCTATGATCAAGTACTGGACTTCTGCTTTCAGGCAGTCAGCATCAAAGGCAAACATCTAATACATGATGGACTGTATTGGTCTAAATTTCTAAATGAATGCTAGTACGTTTTTTTCCAAGCACCAGTGGTCATTGGCCTGGGATTTTTAGATAATTGGCAGAATACACAATCTGAAAACATTACAACAGCAAAAGAAATGCTAACAAATTTTTATGATCCTTTCAAAGAAGAACCCAGGCCTCTTGGGCAAGGTTAGTCGTTTGTTTGGACATTCACCTGAAGGAGAAATAACATCTGCTCCAGGGCTGCAATAGCACATCACTCTCTCTGTAGGGAGTTGGCGAGAGCAAGGTTGCAGTCTGCTGTTAATGAGGTCTAATCATAGCATTGTGAACACCAGCAGCCTCTTAGAGTGGAGAAATCAGGCCTGGAGTCCTGTCCTTACATCGCCTGTGTTCCTGGAAAAGTTACTGACAGTCAGACAAACTACTTTGGACAGAAGCAATAAGAAGGGAGTTGGTTAAGTTTCCTGACTTAGAGATGGATGGTCTTTTTTCTTTTCTTTTCTTTTTCTTTTTTTTCAGAAATGTTGCTAAAAGTATCATATTTAGGCAACTATAAATGACTTACCTATAGAATGTAGAACAGAAAATAGTTTATGGTTTACTATGCTGGAAATAACAGAGGCTTTGGAGTAAACCAAAACTGGATTAAACCTCCCAAGTGTAACATATTTGCTCTCTGATATAAGCAAATTTATGTTGTGTCTTGGATTTTTCAGTTACATGTAAAATGAAGGTAATAAAATTATTCTGAGAAAGGTGACTAGGACTCTGTACTTTGAATAACCTCTAAAATTGGATTGTAAAATAACCAATCATGTAGAATTTGATTTAACATACTACAATATCACAGTGCACTATACAAAATTCACATCACATTTTCACAGTTCCTAATTTTTGTGTGTGTAATAAACCAAAAGTTGAGAAATTACTTTTATTATTAGTTGTTCTTTAGAAAGGCTTCAGGAAAATTTTGACAAGGATTTTTGAAGAGTTGATGAATTAGAGATGCTTGTATATTGTACCCACTTAAAAAAATTTTGAAATGATTATAGATTCACAAGAAGTTGCAAATATAGTACAGAAAGGTCCTCTGTATCTTTCACCCAGTTTCCTTCAATGGTTACATCTTACATAATTATAGTATAATATCAAAACCAGAAAACTGACATTGGTGCAATGAGTGGGTATAGTTCTTTGTTGTTTTATTATATGTGTAGATTCATGTAACCACCACCTCAATTAAGAACAAAACCATTGCAGTATCACTTAGATCTATCTACCTGTGCTACCTCTTTATTAGTTACACTCTCCCACTCACTATTCTTAATCCCTGGGAATGACGAGTCTGTTTCCCATCCCTATAATGTTGTCATTTAGAGACTGTCATATCAGTGGAATCATAGTCTGTGACCTTTTGAGACTGGCTTTTTTTTTCACTCACCATGTGGCATTGAGATCTAACTAAGTTGTTGAAAATACCAATAGTTCATCTCTTTTATTGCTAAATAGTATTCCATGGTACAAAAGCACCATCATTTGTTTAACCATTCGCCTATTAAGGGATATTTTGATTGTTTACATTTTCTGGCTATTGCAAATGGAGCTGCTATAAACAATTGTGTATAAGTTTTTGTGTGGACATAAGTTTTCGATTCTCTGGGATAAATGTGGAGCAGTGTAATCACTGAGCTGTAAGACAAGTACGTTTAGTTTTTTAAAGAAACTAACAAACTATTTTCCAGAGTGTTTGTCATTTTACTGCCCCACAAGCAATGCATGAGATCCAGCTTTTCTGCATCCTTGACAACATTTGAAATTATAACCATTATTTTTTTTTATTTTAGCTATTCTGATGGGTGTATAGTAAGATCTCTTCACGGTTTTAATCTGCATTTTTCTAATGACTAATGATGTTGAATATCTTTTCATCTGCTTATTTCCCATTCATGCCTCTTTGGTGGACTGCCTCTTCATGTCTTTTGCCTATTTTCTAATTGGATTGTTTATTTTTATTTTTTTGCTTATGAGTTTTGAGTATTCTTTATGTATTATATATATAAGTTCTTTGTCAGATATGGGATTAATAAATATTTCTCCCAGTCTCTGATTGTTTATTCTTTCAATAGGTCTTTTCCAGAGCAAAAGTTTTTAATTCTGATGAGGTCCAATTTGTCAATTTTCTTTCCTTTTTTGGATTGTGGTTTTAGTGCCATTCACCATAATCAACACATTCAATTATGCAGACGTACGTGTATGTATGTATGTATGTATACACATATACACACTCACATATAAACTTATCCATGCTACGTATAAATAAAATGAATGATAACAATGACACAAGGGAGTAGAGGGAGAAATTAGGATTATTTTGTTATTATAAGGTATTCTTATTACCCAAGAAGTGGCATAGTGTTATTTGAAAGTGGACTTGGATTGGTTGTAACTGCGTATTGCAAACTCTAGGATACCACTAATTTTTTTTTTCTTTTTAGAAAAGGAAGTATAACTGATATTCTAAGAAATGAGAGAAAAGGGATTATTTAAAATTCTCAATTAAAACCACAAAAGGCAGAAAACAAATAGAAAACAAAAATACTAACAAAGAACAAGGGAAACAAATACAAGACACTTACAAATGTGGTAAATAATAATTGAACCATATCATTAAGCACTTTGAACAATGATATAAACACACCAATTAAAAGATGGAGATTGACAGAGTTGATCAAAGAAACATGACCCAACTAAATGTTGTCTACAAGAAAACTACTTAATATATAAAGACACACATAGATTAAAAGTAAATGTATGGAGAAAGATATGCCATGTTAATACTAATCAACAGAAAATGGGAGTAACTATATTAATTTCAGACAAGGTAGACTTCAGAACAAGGATAGTTATCAGACATAAAGAGGAACATTATAATGATAAAGGGTCAATTATCCAAGATATAACAATCTTTAATGTTTATGCATCTAACAGAACATTAAAATATGTGAGCAAAGACTGACAGAGCTGCAAGGAGAAGATGAATCTGCTAAGATAGTTGGAGATATCAAGACCCCTTTATCAGAAATGAGCAGAATTGGCAGGCAGAAAATCAGTAAGGACATAGCTGAACTCAGCACCTTAAATCGACTGGATATAATTGACATCTGTACCCTACTTCATCCAGCAACAGAAGAAAACACATTCTTCCCAAGCTTATATAGAACATTCATGAAGTTAGATCACATTCTGAACCATTAAGCACTCCTTACCAAGTTAAAAAATAAAATAAAAAAATATACAATGTGTGCTCCCAGACCACAATGGAATTTCGCTAGAGATCAGTAACAGAAAGATAGCCAAAAAATCCCCCCAAAACTTGGAGATTAAACAGCATGCTTCTAAGTGATAAATGGGTTATAGATGAAATCTTGAGAGCAAGTTAAAATATTTTGAAGTAAATGAAAATCAGAATACAATTTATCAATTTTTTTGTGGGATGCAGTGAAAGCAGTAGTAAGAGGGAAATTTATAAAATTGAATACATGTACTAGAAAAAAAAATAACTAAAATCTACCATCTAAGCTTCCATCTTAGGAAACTAGAAAAAAAGGAGGAAATTGAATCCAAAGTAATCAGAAGAAAAAAAATAATAAGAATTTGAAAAGAAATCGATGATACTGAAAACATAAGCACATTAACAGAGAAAATAAATCAATAAAACCAAAAGTTGTTTCCTTGAAAAGAATAACAAAATATTTAAGTCTCTAGTCAGACTAACTAAAAGAGAAAGAGAGAGAGAGAGAGAGAAAGGACACAAATTAACATCCGAAATGAAATGCGTTATATCACTATGAATCTCACAGACATTAAAAGGATAAAAAAGAAATAAAATGAATAATTTTACGCTCACAAATTTGATAACCTAGATCAAAGACATAATCTACCAAAACTCACCCAAGAAGAAATAAATAATATGAATAAGTCTATATTCATTTAATAAATTGTGTCAATAATCAATAATCTTCCAAAACAGAAAGCACCGGGGCCAGATGAGTTCTTCCAAGCATTTAAGAAAGAAATTATGCCAATTACCCTTCTGTTTTTAATATACATTTTCGTTTAATGAATTGAGAACACGGTCATAATTATTTTATGCTGGTCCATTTCTATAAACTTGGCTAAGCAATGCAAGTTTGTATCATTTTTCTATAAAAATATACTTATGGCTTTGATTCAAATTGTCATAATAATATTAATAACAATAATATAATAACTCATATTTTTGATCATATATTTCATTTACTACATGCCTGCCCGTGAATTTAGGATAAACCAATGCAGTATCACATTGAATATCTGCAGAAATCCTATTGATTATGTGATATTACTTACTCTCAATATTGATAACTAAAGCTTAGAAGGATTAAATAAGTATTCTCATCACAATACTAAGCATCAGAGCAAGTTTTGACCTTGTTGTATATACCTAGACTATGGCAAAGTAGAACTCTTCTGTTTTGTTGCTCTCATTGATTTCCATTCTTAAATGCTTCTGAAGGCTTATTCTGTTTAATGACAACCCAGAGTTTCAGAGATTTTATACTGCAATTATCTGATCCCACTGGTGTAGTCACTTAAAACAATTGCATTTTAGAAATAAATAATGTGGTTATAGAGAAAATTATGTCTGGGTTTGGTTTCATGTCTCTGTGAAAGCATAAATATGATGATTTGGAGAACAGCTGAGTAGACAGATGACAAAAGCAATCACATAAATTAAAAAACATTCAATTTTCTTCTTTTTATGCTATTCAGGTTAAGCTGTTTTTAAAATTTTTAAAGAAAATTTTAAAAATTATTTTTTTTATGATAGGAATGATCTGTTATTAAGAGTCATAATAATAATTAGTGGAATGATCAATTTATTATACTTACTTCAAAAAGATTTCAACACAATTCATCCCATTTAATTTATAGATTTCAAAAAGTGAAGAAAAATACTATAATTATTTTACTTATTTTTTCCAGCTGACCTTTTCATGTAAAACAAAAACAAAAAAATCATACTTACGGAAAAAATAAAGGAAAGCATTTGAAGTAAAACAAATTATCTTTCTCTCTCATCACATTCTTTTTTCCAAAACTGGATGCAATTTATAAACTGACTAAGTACTTCTATTTTTAATGCCTACCTAAGACTCTATTGCATATTCATTGGCCAATTATAAACTGAACATTATAATTTTTTTACAGCTGCACATTCTTTTTTCCAAAACTGGATGCAATTTATAAACTGACTAAGTACTTCTATTTTTAATGCCTACATAAGACTCTATTGCATATTCATTGGCCAATTATAAACTGAACATTATAATTTTTTTACAGCTTTCTCCTTTCTGCACTCAACTTCCCCCCATCAGCTGACTGAAGCCAATTTTAGGTTCCTGAATGAGTTCTACAATACTGAGTCCTAGTTGAATACAAAGTCTCAAACTTTGGTATGAAGGTAAAAGGAAACCCTTATGAATCTTTTATTGATCTCCCTTAAAGCCTTGAGAGTAACTAAAACTCCAAGTAGCCAGCAATGCTTTCCTTGGGACTCCTCCTTGGAAATGTTCAACTGGTGAAGATCACAGAAAAGGATATATTTAGTTCCTCAAATCTCACCATTTAATATGCTTTTCAGTGTGATTTTTTTTACTACTATCTCTTCCCAACCTATCCTCTAAAGTTCAGTCATTTCTCATGTCCTCAGTAATTGCCTATCTTTTTTGGTAATTTACCAAGATGAATTTTACTAATTTGAGATGCTCTAGATTTTTCTCTTTGCACTTTTAGATTTATTGAAAACCTACTACTAAGCAATTTACTTCAAAAACATACACACACACATTTATGGAGCTCCTAAGGAATATGATTTTAATTCATATAATGACACAATGTGGTAACAATAATTCTTACCATTTTGTAGATGAGAAAACTACAGCTCCAGGAGATTAAGAAGGGAAGGAAAGGGTGCAGCTGTGTCTGTTGTACTCAAAGCCCATCATCCTTTCACTCCACCATGTTGCCTCCATATAAAAGTATGTGATAAATTTATCACAGAATAGTACTTGTGGTATTGTCGTCTCCCAATGACTTCTACCTTCTTGAGTGTGGGCTGGACTCTATGATTCTTTTAAAGCTATAGAACATGGCAGAAGTGATGAGCTGTTATTTCTATTATTCGGTTATAAAAAAGACTGTGGCTTTTGCTTTGGGGGATCTCTTTCACTTTCTCTTGAATTACACATTTCTAGAAGAACCCAGCTGGATATTATGAGGCAGCCCTATGGAGACGCCCACACGAATGAACTTAGAAGGGGGATGTTTTGAGGCCTACTATCAGACATGTGAGTGAGCAGAACCTCTCCTACCTAAGCCTTGGAATAACTCCAGTCCTAGCCATACCTTGATTGAGGCTTCTTGAGAGAGGCTGACATCCAGCTAAGCTGCTCCCAGATTCCTGACCTCAGAAACTGTGAGATAATAAATGTGCTGCTTTTGGCTGCTAGGTTTAAAGTAATTTGTTATGTAGCTATAAGTAGTGTAATACTAGACTCAGAAATACATACTGAAGAAATGAATTAATAAGTAAGTGGATGAATGAATAACTGGGCTTTATTCAAGTAGTGTATGTAGATCAAATTCTGACATCAATTACACCAGAAAAAGAGAAATTCATTGAGGAGAAAAACAAATAATTAGGAAATACTATCTTATCTAAGCTTTACGATTTTATTGGCCACAGATATAATAAAAGTAATTGCATAGATAATGAGATTAGGTTTAAAAACAAGAAAGGTTTTTGAACAGAAGTGATTATAAATAAGTTTCTCAAGGAAGGATTTCAAACTCAGACAGCCTCTCATCTATCTACAACGGTTTAAACCTGATGCCTGAGGGCTGGATTAGATAAGGTGCTTCTGGCCTTTTGATATTATGATAATTAGCACTTATTGAGCCCCCGTGGGGTGTACGTCCCATCTTAGAAGTTACTTGAAAGCTAGTTTAGACATGATCCTTTTGATTTAATACAGAGAACACTTCATACATATTAGTTTTAAAAAAAATATTGCCAACTCATTTCATTTGTGGCCTCTTGTTTTTCTGAATTTACTGAACAAATTGTCTGAACAACTCATTTGGCAATCACTCATGTACTGGCTTGTGACATTTCTTAAGTTATTGTTTTATGGATATTTAATTCTTCCTATAAGGAAACCTTTCTGACTCATTAACTTGACACAGTCAAAGTTAAAGGGAGTGAATCCTAAATATTGTTGATATAAGGACCATAGACACATCTATGTTTCTGTCACACTTTAGCTCTGCAGTTCATCTGGTCTTAAATTTGTATTCTCCCCTACTCTTCAGTTGCACTTACCTGCAGACTCCTAGGTCATTCCTCATTCCTGGAAGATTTTGAATTATGGCTTATTGTCATAATTCTCCATGATTTCAATATTCATGCTGCTGAAAAAAATAAGTAAAAATTAAATTTTCTCCCAACCCAAGAATCCTCTCTACATAGAAAAGGAAACATTTTTATTGCTGGGTAAACATTAAGCCACAATGTGATGCACATTACATTCAATCTGCAAAGAGATTGCAAAAACAGGGAAAAAAAATTACACCTTTTTATGTAGCTAAGCTGATACAATCCAGTACATACACGTTTCAAGATAAACAATAACTAATCCTCCAGTAAGAGTACTTGACAGCACCACGCACCACACATAGTTCATCCTAGATTCACCTCATAATTGGGGTGACCATCTGTGTTTGCTAATTGGCTTTTTAGAAATGAAAAACAAACTTCTCAAATTTTTATGACAGAAGGTCATTTTACAACTGGAATCAAGGCAACTAAAATTAGGCTTCTATCCTCCCATAGAAACAAGGAGATGGGGTGCTATCTCTCTTGATGTTTGCATTTCAAAGAGACGGCTCTCAGGTCCTTGAGAAAGACATTTCTGGGTCATGAAGCTGGCAAGAGGCTTATATTAAGATTCCAAAAAGATTTATATACATTTCAAAGAGACAGAGAAAGAAATTACAATTTCAAGCTTTCTAAAGTAAATGCTCTAAGAAATGGGATGGGAATCTCTATTCTTATTTTCAGCAGGGAGAATTAATCCTCTCATTTAAAATTTTTATTTGTCCTTACAGTGCAATCATGTCAATTTGTTGTCTTCTCTGAGTATGTGTAACCACTACAACTATTCACTACTGAAGTTATAGTTTTAATCTCATACTGACCTAACTGTAAACCGTCACACTCTCAATATCAAGCATCCCATTCTCCAACATTCACCTTTAATTTCCTAACTCACTCTTTTGCATACCCCAATCACAAAGGATCTCTGTCCCCGTTAGGACCTGAAATTCATTGATCTCTCTTTTATCCCCATTATATCCCCATCTTCCTGATTTATCAAGCTTTGATTCCATAGTTCTTCATTAAAACCATTCCAATGCATTTTTTCTTTTTCTTTTTTTTTTTAACTTTTTTCCACTGAGAAATTTTATTGTGTTAAACTTCTGAAATGTTGCATTTTCTCAATTCCTTTATCTTCCTTCTTCTTTAGAGGCAGAGATCAGCACTGAAGTCCAACCCTCCATTCCTCTCTTCATGACAGCCAAATGTGGCAGAAGAGAAACACACTACCATGCTGGCTGGTCTTGCTTTAAATTCTTGACCATTTAATCACTAGGGGACCTTGGTACTGCCCTAGTAAAAGGCATGGTATATGTCTCCAATTCATTCAATATTCTTCTTTTCTAGATAAGCATTTCACACTTTTTTCTCTCTTTCCCTCTCTTGTCCAATTTTATTATCCAGTTTCAAAAAAGAAATAGAATTAATCTCAGAAAACTGCCCTATGTTTCCAAAGCTACTAAGCTACCTGCATCTGGTTATTATGAAAGAAATTTCAATATTCCTTTCAAAGGCTATCAACTCCACTTGTGCAATCAATCCATTTCCTCTTGTCTAGTCAATAATGTCAACCCAGCAATTTCCGCTGCCACCCTCCATCCTCTGTATTTATGTCAGCATTTAAACTTGCTGTAATAAATGCCTATCTTAAAAATCAAAGCATTATACAAGCAGACAAATAAGAAAACAAAACCATCTCTCATTAAGCCCCATTGCCTTGAGCTGCTCCTTTTTTTTTTTTTTTTTAATCTCTAGTACATTGAACTCTCTGAGTTACCTGTTTTGGTGGCTTCCTGTTCTTCTCATCTTTTTCTTCCTCATAGACTTGTACATTATATTCATAGGCTTTTTTCCCCCTCGCCATTCTGAACAGTACTTGTCAAGGTTATTAATGACCCCATTTTTGTAAAATCTCCCTATTAGCAATAATCTCCAGAATGATCTTCTTGTGGTTATTCCTTTGCTTAAAATCCACCAATATCTTGCCATCTCATTTAGAGTAAAAGAAAAAGACTTCACAATGGCCTACAAGGCCCTTCATAATATACTTTGTCCCAGAGCCCACACATATATATGCATTGCTCAGAATCACCACCCCTTCTCTCCCGGCCTTCACCCCCTACTCCTCTCTTACTCATTCATCCCCCGTCACATTTATTTTCTTAATTTTTGCACACACATTGAGTCATATCCTGCATCAGAATGTCTGCATTTGGCTTCTTTCTCCCTGGAATATTATTATTCTACATGTCTGTGTTATTCATTATCATATTCCCTTAAGGCCTCTGCTTAGATTTCATCCTAACAGTGAAGACTTTCTTGAGCATTCTTAAAAAAAAAACTGAAGAAAACAAACAGAACAAACAATAAACTTTCTTTCTCCCTCTCTGGTAATACTGCTGCCCTTCACGCTGAACTATTGCCATCAGATACACTTACCTGTCTGTCTTCTGTCCCCACCACCCACATTAGAATGAAAGTACTACTGGGCAGAGATGTCATACTTTTTTTTCTTTTTTCCTCTTAAAACACTGCCTGGGGCCGAGCCGGTGGCGCACTCGGGAGAATGCACCGCTGGGAGCGCAGCAGCACTTCCACCGAGGGTTCGGATCCTATATGGGGATGTGGCGGGTCTCAAAAAGGACAAAAAAAAAAAAAAAAAAACACTGCCTGGCACAGAGTGGATACTCAACAATTGTTTGAGGAATTAGTTAATGTTAAATCATTCATGATAACACTTTACATTGTACATTATATTTATTTATTTTTCTCCTAATAAATAGTAAAAAAAAATATTAGTGCTAGGAATCTCTAGACTTGCTCACATTAATAGGAATGTAGATGTTTATTTAGCAACCACTCACTTAAAAAACACAAGCAACTTGTTCATTTATTGAAGGCACAGTCGTTATCTTATATTTCTCATTATGTCCTGCATGATCTATCACTAGGTTTTTGCTCAATATGTGCTTAATAGAAAATGATGATTTTGGTTTTAATCGCCTAATTAGTTTCTTTTCTTAATTTGGTAATAACATACCTTGAAATTTAACAGATCATTCCTTAAAACATCATTTTCTATATTTTCCACATGCCAAGTACTATAATGGCTCTAAGATATTTTTGTGCTATTTAATAGCTTCCACAATAGATCTTGATCTTCCCTTTTCAAAACTATCTCACATCATTTTTCAACATTCTCATTGGAATCTAGTCAAGGCATGTTCCTCAGTGTCCTAAACACGCCACGTCTGCCAACCCCAGTACTTCCTCACATGCCAAGCTGGGTCACCAGACCCCTCACATGCAGGTCTATGAGCTAAGTAACAGGCAAAAAGGTCCTTGGAAGCTGCAGGTTGGAAAGCATGGCTGCACGCACAGGAGTGGCCTCTGCCTGAGGCAGTAAACTCCAGCCCAGGTGGCAGCGCTGCTCAGGCACACTAACTCCACCCACTCACAACCTACCCACAAAGAATGCCGCCCCACGCCCAACCTGCCCTGAGGTGAGGGGGCCTGATGAAATTATTCTATTTTCCCAACAACTGCACAAATGGAGAGTCACCATGTTCTGCTCCTCTGCTGAACCTAGCATTCTGCCAAACACATTATAAAAGCTTAAGAAATTGATGGGTTTTCACTGGAATGCTATAGCTACATTACAATAATTGGTTGAATAATAATTCAAAATAAAATTTCTTATTCCATCAGTGTATAAAGTAATTTTCATTGGGACTTTTTGTGTTGATTCAAAATTTTCACTAGAACATCAAATAGAAAAAAAGGAAAAGATACTAAATTTTCTCTTTCCAAATTAGGTCAAATAATTCCTCCAGGGGAACTGGGAAACTTCTCATGTAATTTTTACTTCATAATCCAATCCAACCTATGTAAGCAGAAGATTAAATATTTGAAAAAAAAAAAAAGTTAAGTAAGGATTACTGGATTTTTGGTTTTATGGAGAGTACCATAAACTTTTTCCACCTTTCCTTGTAGAAGAAGAAATAATGGTCCTTCTAAAACCTATCTATTGGGAGACTGAAGGAGTGCATAAGATGGATAGAGAAATATTTCACCTGAAATCTTATAAACCCAGCCTGGTGTGGACACAGAAGCAGGGCATGGTAGCAGAGTGTTTGCAGAAGCTTAGTATTTTAATTCTGGAACTAGAGGATGCATATAAGCATAACAACTGTTGCGTTGTTCTTGCCTGAAGGATTCTGAAGTTGGGAAACAATATGGGGCTGTTAGTGAGGCCTGGGCNGAAAAAAAAAAAAAAAAAAAAAAACACTGCCTGGCACAGAGTGGATACTCAACAATTGTTTGAGGAATTAGTTAATGTTAAATCATTCATGAAACACTTTACATTGTACATTATATTTATTTATTTTTCTCCTAATAAATAGTAAAAAAAAATATTAGTGCTAGGAATCTCTAGACTTGCTCACATTAATAGGAATGTAGATGTTTATTTAGCAACCACTCACTTAAAAAACACAAGCAACTTGTTCATTTATTGAAGGCACAGTCGTTATCTTATATTTCTCATTATGTCCTGCATGATCTATCACTAGGTTTTTGCTCAATATGTGCTTAATAGAAAATGATGATTTTGGTTTTAATCGCCTAATTAGTTTCTTTTCTTAATTTGGTAATAACATACCTTGAAATTTAACAGATCATTCCTTAAAACATCATTTTCTATATTTTCCACATGCCAAGTACTATAATGGCTCTAAGATATTTTTGTGCTATTTAATAGCTTCCACAATAGATCTTGATCTTCCCTTTTCAAAACTATCTCACATCATTTTTCAACATTCTCATTGGAATCTAGTCAAGGCATGTTCCTCAGTGTCCTAAACACGCCACGTCTGCCAACCCCACTACTTCATATATTCCCACAGTTCCAGAATGAACACTTCCCTTATACCCGAATATCTCTTCTGCATCTTCAAGGCCCAGGCTAATTTCAAATGTTTCTGTGATTATACCACCCTATACCAATGTTGCCCTTCTCCAAACCCCTATTACTCTTGTAGTTAGTGTGCCTGTAGCAGTAATATTTATCTTTTTTGTCTGTTTGTTTTTGTAATTGTAGAATTATGTATTATAAATATTGACCCCTGTCGAGCCAGGGCTGGGTCTGGAGCTCACAGACCC
>NW_007739811.1:33572-33894 GCF_000696425.1 Galeopterus variegatus
AGTAGTGAATACCAGTAGTTATATTCTTACCTCTCCTGAAATGTCTTTTCACCCTGATAACTCCACTTTATTTGCTGAAACTAAACTCTGCAGGTCCAAGAAAACCAAAGTATAGCATATTCTGTTGGCTATTCTTTTAAGACTGTTTAAATCTAGAGTTGACTACTTCAAGGGTGAGTTTCGTTATTGCCTTTAAGTAGTTAATTGATTTCTTGATGCCCACTCTTTTTCCACGATACAAATAAGATTCCACTTTTTTGTCACATCCTCCCACTGAAGGGGTGATAAACATCTCAGGGTTTTTTTCCTGCAGGAAGATGCA
>NW_007739812.1:0-33893 GCF_000696425.1 Galeopterus variegatus
GCTCTTAAACATTTTTATGTACCTTTTGATCTTAACTGTTCACACACACACACACACACACACACAAACACACACCGTAAGGACTGGAATATAAAAATGTTTGAAAATGATTGTCCTAGTGTAGTGAGAATATGAATGCTTTTTACCATTTTTCTAAATTTTCTTTAATATATTAAATATTTTTAAAAACAAATAAGAAAACACAATTCAAATAATTTGACGGTTAAGAGTAAAAAACAAATAGTTTTATTCAAGAAAGACTTTAGCTAATTGCACAGGATATGAATTCACAATTTCTACCTTGAGACTTATTACGTAAGCTACATCTGTTACTGTAGGTCAAATTTCCATTATTTGTAAGACCATGAAGAAATACTATTTCAAAAGCTGTGCATTCTATTCCTGTTTTGGATTTTCAGATGAATTAACATATGGTACATCTTTTATAGAGTTTAATCTGAATTAGTTATCCTATGTACTCACCCTACTCTCTCCAACCCAAGGAATTTTGTAAACAGGTTTCTATCATTCAAATTTAAGACAATATCTACATACACCAATGCTGAGCAAGTCTGTCTGTTGGGGGCTGGAGTTTGCAGAATAGAACATTGGAGAGGAAATAGTGTCATGAGAGAGAATTCTGCAGATCTACAAAGGGTCTTCTTCAAGAATTCAGCAGAGCACTGATCAGCACATGTATATGAGGAAACTTCCTACTGTGGTTTGAATGTCCCCCCAAGCTCATGTTGGAACTTAACACCCAAAATGGTGGTGGAAGGTAGGGCCTTTGAGAGGTGATTGGATCATGGTGACACTCATGAATAGATTGATCCATTGATGGAGTAAAGGGTTGATGCTTTAATGGGTTGTCATGGGCATGGTTCTGATTGCTCCATAAGGAGAGCAAGTGAGAAGGTTAGCTCTCTTGCTCTTGCTATTCCCACCATGTGACGCCTTATGTAGCCATGGGACCTTTTACAGAGCTCCCACCAGAGGAAGGCCCTTACCAGATGTGTTCCCTGAACCTTGGGCAAACTGTAAGAAATAAGCTCTTTTCTTTGTACATACCCAGTTTCAGGTACTCAGTTATAAACAACAGAAAACAAACAAACATCCTACCCTAGACTGGGGAAAAAAACCCATTGAAAAGAAATAGAGAAAACAGGAGCTGGTGTTGGAAAAGGGCCTGGAATAGTGCTTGTTATCACCAAACTAGATTGGAAAACTTCTAATTGACGGGGCATTCGTATTGTGTACAAAAGGATTTCACATAAATAGTGGAGAATGATCAGCTCTAGATTAGCACTGCTCTGGTTTCACCTAATAAAACTTTAATGCAAAATTGAAAGGATCAAACAGTTTCTAAACTGTGTCCTAATATAAACTCAGTAATATTGATGGGAATAGAAAAACACATAGATTCCAACAAGGTAAAATTCACAAACTCTGGCATCTAATAAAAAAATTACCAGGCATTAAAACAAGCAGGAAAATATTATCTATAATGAGGAGCAAATTCAATCAGTTGAAACAGAACCAGAGCTGACACAGATGTTAGGATTAGGACATTGTGACAGTTATTCTAACTGTATTCCATATGCTCAAGAAGTTAATCAAAGACATGATATATAGAAATGACCAAAATTAAGCTTCTAGAAACGAAAGCTACAATCTAAGATGAAGAATATACTCTAAGGGATTAATGGAAGATTAGGCTTTGCAGAAGATAAGATTAGTAAACTTGTAGACATATAATAGAAACTATTTACAATGATTCAAATTGAGAAAAAAAGGAGTTAAAATGAACAGAATACCAGTGAGCAGCGAGACAACTGCAAGCAGTTTAATGTACATGTAACTGGAGCCCCTTAATGGGAAGGGGAGAGCAGAAGATATTTGAAGACATGATGACCAAAAGTTTTCCAAATTTGATGAAAAATATACACGTATAGATTAAGAAGCTCAAGTTCAAGAATCGTGAAGAAAACTACACTAAGGATCATCATCATCTAAGTACTCAAAACCAGGAATACAGTGAAAATCTTAAGAGCAGCCAGAGCAAAATGACATATTACATACAAGGAAAAAAAAAAAAAAGATAATTTCTCTATAGAAAAAATGCAAGAAGAGGACAATGGAACAACATCTTTAAAATACTGAAGAAAAAATCTGTCCATCTAGAATTCTATATCTAGAGAAAATACCAGAATTAAAGGCAAAATAGAAATTTTACAAGAAATGTTAAAGTCCTTCAAACAGAGGAAAAATAATAGCAGATGAAAATATTGCTCTTTAAATAGAAACAAATATAAAATAATTTTTTCTAATTATTTAAATATTTTTAGGAGATAGTTGACTGTTTAAAAATAATTACAACATAGAATGGGTTTCATAGCATACATAAAATGTATGACAACAGTAATATATGATAACAGTGACAAGGCCAAGAAGAGAGAAATAAACGTATGCTACTGTAAAGTTCTTACACACTTACACAAGTGGTAAAATATCACTTGGAGGTAGCCTGTGATAAGTTAAAGATGACTGCTATAAATTTTAAAGCAACCACTTTAATAATAAATAAAACCCAAAGAATTATAGCTGATTAACTAACCAAGGAGATATGATGAAATAATAAAAAACACCCACTATGTATGAAGGTAGATAAAGATGTTAAAGGGAACAAACAGAAACAAATAGGCAGACGTCAGGCTTAAACTGAACCATCAATATAAAATAAAATGTAACTGGACTAAATGCTCCAATTAAAAGACAGAGATTGGCATATTGAATAAAATACTGAGATCTAACTGTACATTGTCCACAAGGAACTCATTTTAAATATAAACATGCAAATATGTTAGAAGAAAAAGGGTTAAAAAAATACCATGCTGACATTAACCAAACAAGAGGTAAAGTGATATATTAATATCTAACAAAGTAAATTTCAGCATAAAGTATATCATCAGGGATAATGTAGGTCATTTTATAATCATTTCTGGGACAATACATCGGAAGGAAATAATAATCCTAAATGTGTATGTACCTCATAACGGAGCTTCGTAATATATAAAGCAAAAATTAAACTGCAAAGAAAGATAAATTCACAATTTTAGTCAGATATTTCAATACTCTTCTCTCAATAAGTGATAGAACAAGTAGACAAAAAAAATCAGTACAGTGATAGATGACTGGAAAAATACTATCAAACATCCTGACCTAGCTGACATTTATGGAACAGCCAACAACAGCAGAATGCACAGGGAACATTTTTCAAGACAGGCCACATTCTGGGCCATCAAACAAGTCTTAATAAATTTGAAAGGATTCAAGTCCCACAAAGTGTGTTCTATAACCAAAATATAATTAAATTAGAAATCAATAACAAAAAATCTTTGAAGTGTCCTTAAAAATTTGGAGGTGAAATAATATACTTCTAAATAATATACTTAACAAAAGCTAGAGTGGCTATATTAATATCTAACAAGGTGAATTTTAGTGTAAAGATACGCTGTCAAAGATAATGAAGGTCATTTCTTAGTCATTCCTAGGTCAATATACTCCTGGCTCAAAGAAAAATCAGAAGAAAATTAGAATGTATTTTGAATTGAATAAAAATTAAATACACTACCAACATATATGTAATTAAAACAATACTTAAAGGGAAATTTACTGCACTAAACACCTGTATTAATAAAGAAGAAAGATCTCAATTCAATTATCTTAGTTTCCACCTTAGAAAACTGGAAGATGAAACTAAACTTACAGCAGCAAAAATAAGGAAGCAGTAAACCAGAGTAGAAAACTAAATAAAAATAAAAAAGAATGTAGAAAAATCAACAAAAACAATAGCTGGTTCTTTGAGAAGATTTAAAAAAATCTCTAGCTTGACTTATTTGGCAAAAAAGAGAGAAGACAAAAATTACCACAAGTTTTAGGAGTGAGAAAAGTAACATCTTTACAGATATTTAAATGATAATAAGGAAATATTATGAAAAATATCATGCTAATAAATCAGATATTTTAGAATAAAAAAAATTCTTGAATGATACAAACTATCCAGAAAACTTTGGTGACTTAACATGGCCAAGATCTCATTCTTGTTCATGCTATATGTCCTTTGTAGATAAATGGGGACTTTGTTCCACTTAATCACTTAGACATTCAGGCTGTGAAGCTTCTTCATAGCAAAGAAAATAATCAACAGAGTCAAAAGGCAACCTAGAGAATGGAAGACAATATTTTTAAACTGTATATCTGATAAGGAGTTTACATTCAAATTATATAAGGATGGTTTTTTTTTTTTTTCTTTACAACTCAGCAGCAAAAAAACCAAATAACCTGATTGAAAAATGGGCAAAGGACTTGAATAGATACTTCTCCAAGGAAGACACAAATACTCAACAAGTACATGAAAAGATGTTCAGCATCACTAATCAAAACCACAATGACATACCACCTTACAGCTGTTAGGATAGCTGTTACCAAAAAAAAAAAAAAAACCTGAGCTGCACAAAAAGCCTTCCCTGGGGAATCAGCAGCATGGCAGCAGCAATTTAGCTCAACCACAGGGCTCCAGTGCTAGTCCCCACAGGAAGTTCCCCCATTTTAGAAGGAAGCAAAGGACAACAAATTAGTTCCAGTGCAGAGTTTAAATGGTGGGAACAGCAAATAATCCAACACAGAACTGAAAGAAAAACAAAGTACCCACAGCCAGAGACAAAGTTTAATATTAACTAGTAAACATCTCATTTCACCAAAGAACACCTATAACAACTAGAAAGACCGGAAGTCTCTTGGGCTACCAAGCCAGAAAGTGGGGAGGGCTGGGGACCTCAGCCATGCCCCCCGACACCCACAACCAGTCCCACAGGTAGGGGCCAAGGGCCTCAGCCACACCCCCTTGACATGTACAACCAGCCCAGTGACGACCACCAACCCACCACAGGAAGCACCCCAGGCTCTCCCGAGGTGGATCAGTGGGGGGACCAAGGGCCTTGGCCATGCACCCCCAACGTGGGCAATCAGCCCAGCGATGACCACCAAGCTGCAGGAAGAAGGGCCCCAGGTTCCCGAGCTGGGGTGGTGGGGGGCAAATTCTTTTGCCACATCCCCTGACATCTGCACCCAGCCTGGCAATGACCAAAACACCGCTGGAAGCCCCCCGGTGTCTCCTGTGGGAAAGAGGGGGGTGCCACAGGTCTCAATCCCACCCCTTCTCCTCCCTCCTTCCATCCCATTTCCTTTCCCTTTCCCCTCTCCTCCTCCCTCCCAACTACTCCACAACAACATCCTAGAATGTAAAACAATAATATTAATAAAAAATAAAAATAAAAAATATCAACTCTTCCTGGGTCTTAATATATAAATAAATAAATAAATAAAAATTATCAGAGCTGGAAGGAAATACAGAGATCCTTTTGTCCAAATACTTAT
Source organism: Galeopterus variegatus (assembly GCF_000696425.1). Taxonomy (NCBI): domain Eukaryota; kingdom Metazoa; phylum Chordata; class Mammalia; order Dermoptera; family Cynocephalidae; genus Galeopterus; species Galeopterus variegatus. Next base: position 5,437 of record NW_007739812.1, read on the forward strand.
TTTACAGATGAGACTCTGAAGCCAGTGTTTACTGTTTGCCAGGCACTGAATAACACCACTGACTAGCAAGCCAGCCCCAGGGGGAAGAGGACGGGTGCAGCAGTTACTTGTAACACTTTATGCTGAATCTACCATTTGGTTGAGTTACAGGGTGGAGTCACAGCCAACTGTGCAACCCAAAGTAATTTCAAAATACCCATGATCTTTTCTTTAATTTTTCTAAGCCAATGAAGAAGACTATAGTTGCAGCTCCTGTGTTGCTCTCTTCAAAACCCTTGGGAAACCATATCCCATTATCTCCAAATCCTCCTAATTCTATTCTATTCTCTTCCTCCTCATTCAATCAGGCTTTTATCATGTACATTGACACACTTTCCCAAATCTTCCCTGCTTTTCCCATCTTTTAATTTGCTCTTCCTTGCCCATTACAAAAGTCAAGAAAACCATTTGGTCTGGACAGGTTCTTTCCTTGAAGGGTGGGGGGCAGGGGAAGAGGAAGGAATGAAAACCGGATGCCAAGGCTAGAGTCCTCTGGGTCACTCAGGGTGTGGGCACAGGCTGGGAACATTCACATAAACGACTTCCTTTCCATCTCATTACAAAATGCAAACATGACATGTGACTTGGGAAGACACAGAAGTTACCTATGCCTTGCTGTGGCTGGCAGTTAGCAGGCAACCCAACATCCATTCCTTCATCCCTTTTTCTTGCTAATAAAACCCTGATTGTGCTTTTGAGTAACCAAGGGAGCAGATTCAAGTGATGAAACATGATTGGTCTAAGCCAGTCATGATAGCTTCTCATTTCACCAGCTAATTGATTTACCAATCTCCCTCGCAGCTGGTTGTGGCCATGAGGTCTGGTTTGGCCAAGGATATTGTGGTAGGCAAAATAATGCCCTTCCAAGATGTCCGCATTCTAATCTTCAGAATTTGAGAATATGTTAATTTACATAGCAAAAGGGAATTAACATTGCAGCTGAACTTAAGGTTGCTAATCAGCTGATTTTAAAATAGGAAGATTATTTTGATTATCTGATGAGTCACTGTAATCACAAGGGTCCTTAAATGTGGAAGAGGTAGGCAGAAGGGTTGGTGTCAGAGTGATGCAGCATGAGAAAGGCTTGGTCAGTCATTGCTGGCTTTGGAGATGGAAGGAGCCATGAGCCAAGGAGTGTGGGGAGCCTCCAGAGCTGGACAAGGCAGGGAAATGCATTCCCCTGTAGAGCCTCCAGAAGGAAGACTGTCCTGCTGACTCCTTGGTTTTAGCCTGTGAAACCCATTTTGGACTTTGATCTCCAGAACTGGAAGATATTAAATTTGTGTTGTTTTGAGTCACAAAGTTTGTGGCAACTTGTTATAGTAGCAGTAAGAAATAATACAGACATATAAGGGAAACTCTGTTGGGGCTTCTGCCAAGCCCTTTGCTTTTCTGATAAAAGGAGAAAACACGCTGGTCCTTCCTTTCACTTCATTCTTCCTGCCTTGAAAACAGACATGATAGCAGGGCCTGGGGCAGGCCTCTTGTGACTATTAACCCACAAGCATGAGATGAAAAGCCACAGGCCAAGGATAGTTGAGAGGAAAGAGAGAAAGAACCTGGGATTTCATTGCATTGCTCAGTTACAAAAACAATCGCAGAGCTGTGAATTCCAGACTCCTCTTACGGAGGAGCTATGGGAGTGAGAACAGTAAGTCCTGTGTGTTTAAGCCTGTTAACTGGATCTTCTGTTACTTGCACAGTCCATCAGAGTTCTTACTGTGCAAAAAATGGGCATGAGCCAAAAAGAAAAAGAAGGAAATCATGCAACTTAACTGGGAAGGGATACAAGAGGTGGGGGATGGGGGGATCAGACGTGGGGCAATTCCCATCCCCAGGGCTTTAGGAAAACCTAACCTGGCTCCAGCTTTCAGCCCCTCCTTGGAAAGCTTAATCTCTACATTTGGGTCTGGAGAGGAAGTGGGGCTTCCAGCAACTGTCACGCCTAAGGAGGCAGCCAGACTTCCCTGGGCAGGTACTGAAATGTGGACTCCTGCCACCTGACCACAGCTTGAGGCTGTAGACTGAGTTACGAGGGACCCTCGTGCCCCCCTAAAATGTAGAGAAACAACTAGCATGTATCCCCCAGCTTCTCCAAAAACTGGAGAGGAGAGAGGAGAGGGTCTTCTTCCAGACTGGGCAAGGAGCTGGGGTTCAGGGCGAGGGTGGGGTGACAAGGCTGCCTCCACAGTCACTACCCCTGTCATTTGGCAGGTGCCATGGGAGCCCACTCAAAGTAGCTAGATAGACCCCAGTTCCCCCATCTGCAAGGAGGGGTAGGAGTCAGAGAGAGACTTGGCAACAAACCAAACTGAACGTCCATTTGTTTAATTCTCTTATCGAGCACCTACCAGGTACCAGGGATGGGATCACAAAGGTGAAGGGCAAAGTCCTGCCCTTAAGGACCACACAGACTTGTGGGAAACCAGGTATGAGAGTGACTCCAGCCAGGCAGGAGGGGCAAAGGCACCATGAGGGAGGCAGCAGTGAGTCCCTGAGGGGACCTGTGGGTCACAGATCATGTCCAGCAGAGGGACCCCGGAGGCCTTCCTGATGGAGGGACTGTGAGGAGGCCACAGGAAGCCACCCTAGGTGGAGGTGGCGCTGACACCAGGAGAGGAAGCACGAGAAGTGTGGTCACAAAGTGCAGACTGGCTGACATACAAAGGACAACGTAGGGTGGTGGCTGCTTATTAAGCCAAGAAGATGTGTTGGAGCCAGTGACAGTCTGGAAGGCTCCGTGCTATGAGCAGCAGTGGGGGGTCATTAATAGGGGGATAACCACAATAGAGCTATGTTTCAGGGATTTTAACTGGCTAAGGGGATTGGAGAAGGAAAGAGGCCTGGGATCCACCCATGAGAGGGGAACCTCTTGCCATAGTCCCCACAGGCGAGGCAGGGGCAGGGCAGAGCGGAGAGGCTCTGATGCGGTGCCAGGCACCCCTGCCCTCCCCAGATCCGCTGCTCCAGACACCACCAGAAGAGCTCATCTCGCTCCATAGAAATACACACTTTTGTTCGCCACCAAGCAGCACAGTGATAAAGCAAACACAAGTTTAAAGTTTTCAAATTGGAAAGCTAAAGCCATACATTATACATATATAAAAAATAAATTATATAATAAACTCTCTCTCTCTCTCTATATATATATATATATAAATCTGTCACTAAAATAAAAATAGGTACTTAACTTTAAACAAACCTGGAATGATCTTCACTAGACTTAGGGCATGGAGTACAATAGGGTCTTGTCCCCATCGTCTGCTACAAGCCTCAGGGAACACAAGCTCCCTCTCCAAATGGACACACTGGGCCGTGGTGGGGGTGGGCTCAGCTCTGACACAGCCTCCCCTTCCCAAGGCCATTGGTAAAAGCACATGCTCTGATGAGGGGGGTAGTGCCCTAGGGACCCTCAGCAGCACTCTGTTAATGTCACCACCTCTGAGACACCTCCGGCAGGTGGCTTTGGTGGTTCAGCACAGCCTTTGTATGTGCTCTTGGAGGGCTCAGCTGGGCCTCTGCAGGTGTCTCTTGTTGACTAAGGTAAATGTTCTGGCACAGAGCTCTGAAATAGTCTCTTAGGGGCTCTTAGGGGCGCCGCCCAGGATCTCTCTAGAGGTATTGGATCAACATCTTGTAGGACTTTTGGTGACTTTCCTTTTCCAGGAGGAATCTGATGTCTGATTCCTTCCAGGCCCAGCCTGGCTTCTTTTAAACCCCTGCCAGGAATTCTGTGTTCTCCATAAGGACACGAAAAACTCAGGTCTCTGAGTGTCTGAATTTGAGAAAGAGCCACCGTGGGGTGTCCCAGCATCCCTCTGTTATCAGGTGGTGGTTAGTCTACCAACATCTACCCTGGCCCTAGCTCTGGGGGACAGAGCCCTGGTCAGCAATAGTGCTGGGTCAGAAAATGGGATTCCACAGGTGAGCCTGTTTCTTATAAGGCCTGGGGTCAGAGAGAAGGAACTGTCCCTGGATAGTCAAGGACCCAACAGGCTCAGAGGCTAAGGGCCAGAGGGAGGGGGCAAAGGACACGGAAAACACAGCCCCAGCCTTAGGGGGAGGCGGCAGGAGAGCAGGCTAGATAAACTCTGTATTAGTCCATTTCCATTGCTTATAACAAAATACCTGGAACTGGGTAATTTATAAAGAAAAATGAAATTTATTGCTTACGGTTTCTGAGGCTGACAAGTCCAAAGTCCATCTGGTGGTGGTGACAGTGACCCCGGGGTCTCACATTGCAAGATGGTGGAAGCAGAGAGAGCAGAGAGAGAGGAAGACAGAATCTCCTCTTCTTTTAAAGCCCTCGAACCACACCCCTGACCACCATTTTTAATCCATTCACTACTGCACGGTCCTATAATCCAATCACCTCTTCAAGGCCCCACCTTTCAATGACCATAATAGGATTTCCCATCCTCTTAACAGTCACAGTGGGGGCCAGGTTTCTAATACATAAAACTTGGGGGACACAATTCAAGCTTCAATGAGTTTTGGGGGACATAATTCAATTTACTACAAAATCAGACTATTTCCACTTCACAGAGGCAGCCCTGGCACCAGCCTTAGATGCTGGTATAGATCGAGTAACTCTGCAAGGGCCCTCTCTCCCCAAAAACAACCCTCACAAATCCACTTTTAGAAATTTACTCCTTGTCTTGAAGTTTTCAAAAAAACAGAAGTTAATGTTTAATAGCTGTGGAGTTTTGGTTTGGGAAGATGAAAAATCTCTGGAGACAGGTGGTGGTGATGGTTGCACAGTGTGAGTGTCCTTAATGCCACTAAACTTTGCACTTAAAAAGGGTAAGATAGTAAACGTTACGACAGTTTTATGAAAACAGGTGTATAAGGCCTTAGATATCATCTGGTCTACTTTCCTGGTCAGTGCATGAGGAATCAGAAGGCCAGCCAATGAACTGATGTACCCCCCATCACACAGCTAGAACGCAGGACTCCTGACCTCGAGTCCAGTGCCCTTTCTCCACATTTATTCAGCTGAGGTCCCAGGACCTGCCCACAGTCTCAGGTTGCTTCAGTTCCTGTAACACCAAAGCCCAGGGAAACATAACACACTGACCATATAGTCATTGGCACTTTAGTGTGAATGACTCTCTTTTCAGTAGAGCAGATGAGCCGGGAAGGGGGAGGGATAAGTCTGAGAGGAGAGGGGTACAGAAAGAGGAAGCCTCCAGAGCTGAAGGGCCACCGAGGATGATAGGTAGAGCCAGTAGGACCCTTAAAAATTGTCTAGAGGGCCGGCCCATGGCTCACTCAGGAGAGTGCGGTGCTGATAACACCAAGGCCGCGGGTTCGGATCCTATATAGGGATGGCCGGTTTGCTCACTGGCTGAGCGTGGTGCTGACAACACCAAGCCAAGGGTTGAGATCCCCTTACCGGTCATCTTTAAAAAAAAAAAAAAAAAATTGTCTAGAAATTCTCCTCATTTCACTTACAAACAAACCGATTTGGCTCCCACTGGCCCTGACAAAACCTGCTGGAGGAATGCCTTGCCCTTCAAACCGGCAGTGGGACAGTCATTTTCATTCATGGCTGCACGTTGGAATCATCCTGGGAGCTTTAAAATTGATGGCTGAGTATCCCACATCAGACTAATTAAGCCCGAAGCTCTAAGCGTTGGTCCAGGTGAAGGTATTTTAAGAAGCATCTCAGGTGATTTGAAGGTCGAGAACCACTGTAGCCAGGGGACCAGGCGTTCTTGCCACGTGCCTCCTCTTACCCTCCCGCTCAGTACTGTGCTGGGGTCTCTCATTCCTCTGGGCTCAGCCATCCACTCTCATGCATTCTCTTCTAGACAAACCCTTCTTTGCAACCAGGGGCACATCTAAACTGGCTGTTTACTCCTCAGATAGCCTGTGTGACTCCCCCCCTCCACCGCCATCCCTCCTCCGTCTCCCTCAGCGACATAGGACAATAATTCCAGAAGAAGCCCCAGGGAATCCTTCTGCAGACACCTCCCTTCTCCAGGGCCTACCTAACGTGTGCACAAGAAGGTTCTGGAAGAGTGAAGCTGGAAAAGAGGGTTCTGTGTGCCCTTGTTCCCACCCCCAGCACCCCCTGGGGAGACTCCCTTGTTCAAGTTCTGACACTCCCACAGGTCAAACTCAAGTCCCAACCGAGGCGCAGCTCTGCTTCGCAACCACATGAGCATGAGGCCACCCGCTCTGTCACCACCTCACCTTCCACTTCCCCTTGCCCCTTGTGGCCATTTCTGCACAAATAAAAAGCAATGGGATGAAACTCACAAAATAACATTGCCCCAAGAAAGCCAGACACAGAAGAGTAGCGCTGTATGATCCCATTTATGTGAAGTTCAAAGACAGGCAAATCCACGCTGTAAGAATCAGGGCGGTGGTTACTCTTGGGGTTGGGGGCCGGAAGGGAGTGAGACGGTCATGACGGTGTTCTGTCTCTTGATTTGGGTTACACAGGTGGCCACGGTCATGGTATGAAACTTCAACAGGCTGTGCACCTATGATGAGGGCTTTTCTGTAGGCAGAACCCCCCGCCCCCCCATATTTAGGGCAGGAGGGGCAGCGGGTTCAGAATGCTGCAGAGCCTCATGAGCAATTCGTGGGTCCCTCAAAGCAGCCCTTTCTGCCGGGCTCCTGGCTTGGGGTGCATTCACGGGGCTTAGGCTTTTATGACTTGGGGGACACAGGACAGAGCTTTCAGGGACAGGCTTGGGGCAGTGACTCCATCAGCCAGTGGTCAGGCCTCTGAAAGTCCTCTCCATCTCACCTTCCTGCGAGATGCATGGGAGGCCACAGCCCCAGGCCCGCCCAGCCTCAGCCCCCAGCACAGGCTCTCGGGGAGGTTTGGGCAAGGACGAATGTGGCTTCCAGAGAGGTTTGTCCACCTGAAATCCAAGCAGTGTCTCTGAAACGCTCTGAGGACAGCCCTCGGCCTGAGAGAGGATGAGCAGGGTGTTCCCGGCCTTGGTAGGGGAGCGGGTCCCACTCCACGTGTGCAGGGCGGTTATTTCAGCACGGGGCTGGGTTCCCACTGCTGCTCCCAGTAGGGCTCGCCTGTGGTGAGCCGCCTGCCCGAGCCCGTGCGAGGTGGCAGTGGAGAAGCTGCCAAAATCAACATCAACGTCAGCCGTCCTCTCTTGGAGCCGCCAGCAGTCTCTGAAGCAACAAAACCCAAGATCCTGTTGCTGAGCCGATAAGTTCTCTCCACCTGCAGATGGGTTCCCCACCCCACGCAGACCCAGCCTCCTTTCTCTGCAGTGGGGTGTGCAGTGAAGGGAGCTGGGGGTGGGTGAGGTTTGCGGGAATGGCAGCTTTGAGGGGCCCCAGGCAGAGCCCCAAGAACCGGCTTCAGATGCTTCTCGAAACTTCAGGACTCAGTTCCTGCTGGAACTCTGGATAAAGGGAGCTGGTGCCAAAGCAGGGGATTTAAAGTAACAACAGCCATGATGAGCCATATTGCGCTCCCAGTGGGGGGTCTCTAGCCAGTGCCCCCCCTCCCTCAGCCACTGCCCATAGACTGGATACAGAGGAAGGTGGCGGAGGACTGGGGTGTGCGTCCTGTGTTCCTCCCGTCTGGGTGGCCTTCACCTGCAGAGCTCAGTCTTCGTCTGTGAAATGGAAAGCAGGAGCCACTGCTGCTACCTTCTAATTTGTACCTCTCTCAACTTCCTAACCATAATTGCTTTTTAAAAAATATCACCAGGGCTTCTCTGTGTTAGAAATACAATTTTATAGCATGGCTCTGCAGACCTGCAGGCCTAGTAAATCTCCAGGTTTCAGAAGAACCCCCTCCCTAAACCCGTGTCACAAGAAGATGCGTCGAAATGTTGTCCTTCTCACTGTCCCCTGATGTCCAACTTCTTTTTGGCAAATAACCCTAGGTATTAGTTTCCTAGGGCTACTGTACAAAGTACCATGAACTGGGTGGCTTAAAACAACAGAAATGTGTTTTCTCACAGTTCTGGAGGCTCAAAGTCTGAAGTCAAGGTGTCAGCAGGGCTATAGTCCCCTTGAAGGCTCTAGAGGAGAATCCTCCCTTGCCCCTTTCTAGCTTCTGGTAGCTCCCAGCAATCCTTGCTCCTTGGCTTGCAGCCCTGTCACTCCAATCTCTGCCTCCATCATCATGTGGCCTTCTTCCCATATGACACATCTGTGACTCCAAATACCTCTCTCCCCTTATAAGGACACCAGTCAGTGGATTAGGACCCACCCCATCTAGTATGACCTCATCTCAACTTGATTCCATCTGCAAAAACCTTATTTCCATAAAAGGTCACATTCACAGGTTCCAAGTGAACATGAATTTGGGGGGTACACTATTCAACCCAGTACACCCTGTTATTACAACATGTCTGAGTGCTAAACTGGGCTAGGGCAGTGGTCAACCACATGAGGTCCAATTCAGGGAGAAAATTATAAATGTTTGTGAGCTACATTTTGTATTTTAGAAATTATTCTATTTTTAAAAAATCAGGAAATGAAGTATCTCTAACTGCCTATCCATTTTATTAACTCCTTGTCACTAAGGGGTTTTAATTTTTGGCTACAAAAAGTGTTTGAAACTACATAACCACGGTGTGTTGTGGAATCTGAATGCAGTTCTGTGGCTCTGAACAGCTTCTGAGGCTTTTCTTTTCCCTTCTGATTCTGTAAGTTATTTTACTGTGAAATGTTAGTACTGTATAATTCGTCTTAAACATATTAAAATAAGAACCTTTTCATTGCCAATGAGATAAATAGCAATGTCATTCAGATCAGGTATTCCTCAGTTCACTTACTTCAAAACACGTTTTTTCATCAGGAATTTAGATAGTTGTATATAAAATAATCTTAGCTATTCATTGAAGAAGAAATAAAAATGAACAGCAAACATACAAAAAAAGTTCAAGTTCACTGATTGCCAAGATGCAAATTAATATAACAATAAGATATCATTTTTACTCCTCAGATTGGATAAAATAGAAAAGATTGATAGTATCTAGTGTTGGTGAAGATGTGGAAAAATATCTAGAATATGCATGCATGAAGCATTTAAAAAGATGACCATTGCAGAACAAAAAGGGAGGAAATGTCTAAATGACCATGACAAGGGGAAATGTTTGAATGGCTAAACAAATTACGGTACATGCATATGTTAATAATGCAGAACACGAGGCAGCATTAAAATGAGTAGATCTCCATGTACTGACACAGAGAAATCTGTAGGACATATTGTTAAGTAATTTGTAGAGTGTGTATATCAAAAATTCCAGAACCCACAAAACTGACAAGCAATGTTTATTTACCCTTGGAGAGAGGATTTGGGGGAGGGAGAATGAAAAAAAAAAGTTCCCTTTTTATCTTTAAAATGATTATGAAATATTTGAGGCATATAAACAAGTATGAAGAGGTCTTTCACTTTTCCTTATGGATATATCTGTGTGGTCTAAGGGCTCCGGAGTCAGACTGTCCAGAGTTCGACTCCAGCCTCATACTAACTGTGTGCCTCAGTTTGCCCACCTTTCCTTTCCTCTGTGCCTCAGTTTGCTCATCTGTAAAATAGATTAATTTCTAAAATACAAGATGTAGCTCACAAACATTTATAATTTTTTCCCTGAATTGGACCTCATGTTGCCAACCACTGCCCTAGCCCAGTTCAGCACTCAGATATGTTGTAATAACAGGGTATACTGGCTGAATAGTGTACCCCCCAAATTCATGTCCTCCTGGAACCTGTGAATGTGATCTTATATGGAAATAGGGTTTTTGCAGATGGAATCAAGTTGAGATGAGGTCATACTAGATGGGGTGGGTCCTAATCCACTGACTGGTGTCCTTATAAGGGGAGAGATGTATATTGGAGACACAGACACACATAGGGATGACAAATGTAGAGCACATGACACAGCACCGCCCTGTGCAGAGTCTCGGGATGAGGAAGCTCCTCCTGATGTGTGTGCGGGCTGGAGGGTTGCAGTGGCATCCTTGAATTCACTAAATACAAAGAGCAGAGCTCTGTGAAAAACAGCATGGCAGGTCCCCAAAAAGTTAAACAGAATTACCATATGATCCAGCAATTCCACTGTGGCTATGCATCAAAATAATTGAAAACAGGGTTTTGAACACATATTTGTACTTTTTTTTTTTTTTGGTAACAGCTTTATCGAGATGTAATTCATATACGTGATGGTTAGTTTTATGTGTCAACTTGACTGGGCTAAGGGATGCCCAGATAGCTGGTAAATCATTATCTCTGGGAGTGTCTGTGAGGGCATTTCTGGAAGAGATTAGCATCTGGATCAGTGGACTGAGGAAAGAAGATGCATCCTCCCCCATGCCAGGGGGCATCATCCAGTCTGCTGAGGGCCAGATAGAATAAAAAGGGGGAGGACGGGCGAATTTGCTTCCTGTTTGATCCAGAACGTTCATCTTTCCTGTCCTCAGACATCCGAGTTCCAGATTCTCAGGGTTTTAGACCTAGACCAGGATTTGTACCATTGGTTCCCTGATTCTCAGGCCTTCAGATTCAGACTGAATTACACCACCGGCTTTCCTGGGTCTTCACCTTACAGATGGCAGATCATGGGACTTCTGAGCCTCCATCATTTAGTGAGCCAATTCCTATAACAAATCTCCTCTTATATTTTTATCTTATTTTAAAAATTTCCTCATGTATTTTTGTCATATTGGTTCTGTTTCTCTGGAGAACCCAGACGAATACAACATACCATACCAGTCACACATTTAAAATATACAACTAAATGTTTTATAGTACAGTCATATATTTATGCAACCATTACCTCTATCAATTTTAGAACATTTTCATGACTCCAAAAAAGAAACTCTGTTCCCCTAGCTGTCACTCCCCATTCCGCCCTCCCTCCAGCTGTAGACAGCCGCTGGTCTCCTCTCTGTCTCTATAGATTTGTCTGTTTGAACATTTCACATAAATGGAATTATACCACATGTGGTCCTTTGTGACAGGCTTCTTTCACTTAACGTTTTCAAGGTTCATCCATGTTTTAACATGTTTCGTTACTCCATTCCTTTTTATGAACAAATAATATGTCATTGTACGGATATACCACATTTTGTTTATCCATTCACTTATCTATGGACACTTGGGTTGCCTCCACCTCGTGGCTATTGTAAATCATTCTGCTGTAAATATTCATGTACAAGATTTTGTGTAGAGAAGGTGACTTTCAAGCAAAGATGTGAGGGAACCCAGCATGCACAAATGTTCAGGAACCTCAGTCGGGAGCCTGTGTGGTGTGTTTGAGGGACAGGAAGGAAGCGTCTGCGGCTGGAGTGTTGGGAGTGAGCTGCCGAGTGGAAGACAAGGACTGAGAGAAATGGGCGGCCGGGTCACATAGAACCTCAGAAGCCATTGTGAGGGTCTGGGCTTTTACTTGAGCAACCTGAGAGCCATTGGAGGGTTTTGAGCAGGGAAAACACATGATCTGACTCATATCTGCTCTTCTATTTTACCTTGAAGGGTTCTCTGAGGTGACAGGAAGGATGTGAAAACACTGGAGAAGATGGAGGAAGAGAGGGGAGAAAAGTGTGGAGAGCCCCTAAGAGAAGAGAGCGCCCATGAGCAAAGCAGAGGGGCCATGGCGCCTGAGACCCGGGAGGCGCAGTGTGGTTCACGCCGGGAGGAGCAGCACTGGCAGGGCTTGCACACTCCTGTCCTCCTCCAGTGAACACTGGCCGGATCTGTCCAGAGCTCTCCTCTGAGAAGCACATCCTCCCGATGTTCCAAGGAGCAGAGGTGGGCAGGTGTTGTCACATGCTCGGGGACTCCACACGCTCTGTCATCTGCTCTCCCTCCCTCCAACGCCCACCCCACCCTCAGCTCACAGTATGTGGCTTTCACCCAGTATCTCTACTGCAACAGCTGTTTAGATTACTAAAGATCTTCTAAATTGCCCAACTGCCCCCTCTTCAGCCTACAAAATCTCCCCGCTTATACCCTATAGAGTTTTGCTCCTGAAATGTGGTCCAGGCCCCAGCAGTACTGGCCTCAACCAGGGGCTGGCTAGACATGCAGAATCACAGCCCCAGCCCCAGCCCCATGGAATCAATCTCCACCTTAGCAAGATGTGCGGGCTTGAGAAGTGGTTTTATCTGCCCGTCTGTAGGGGACCAGCTTCTTCCTTCACTTGTCAAATAGAGGAGTGAGAGCCACTGTCATTTTACACGACTCCGCCTGCCAGGCCTCAGTGCTTGTTGGGCAATGGGTGAGATTAGAGTCTCAACCCTGGGTTTTTCCTCTCTGGTCTTGGGGCTGCCAAGGCCAGTCCTGATGGGTGAGGAAGTCAGGTTGGAAGAAAAAAGCCAACACACAGATGGTGGAAATGTGTCCCCAAGACTGGTCTCTCAGTCGGGATTTCATGGTTGCAAGCAGCCTAGTTATTTCCAGCCAAAGAGAATTTATTTGAAGGATATCAGTTTTTCAGAGACTTGGAAGTCTGAAGAGCCAGGTAACAGGTGGGAATCTGGGCCACCTGAAGACCTGAGATGCAAGAATGGCCTCATGATGGAGCAGTTTCCTCACACAGAACGCTGGCGAGGCGGGGATCCATCCTGCCCTTCTGTATATTTTAATCTCATTCTACTCAAGATTCAAGTTCCAGGGAAGCTTGTAGATTGGCCCAGCTGGACACACAAGCCTGCTCCTTAGTCAGGAATGGATCCCACCGCACTGTGTCTATCAGGGAAGAGTAAATGTCTTAAAAGGGAACCTGTGTGCTGTTAGGAAGGGACATAAATAGCAGAAGGCCACAAAACACAAACGTCACCTCCGCCAATACACTACTCCATATGCATTGATTATTGAGCCAATAAATCCACTTGAGGTTTACATTAGTTTGAGTTGGTTTCCACGCTCTTTCCACCAAAGAGTTCTGATATATTCACCCTTTTATGGAAGCACCTCCCTCGGCATCAAGATCACGCTTTTTCCTCCTCCTCCTTTGCAAACCACAACTTCTCTGCCTTCTTCATTGATTCTTTCCTTCCTTCCTTTGAACTTATCCTTGTGCATTTCTCATGGTTTTTTAAAAGCCCTCTTCTTTCATTTTACACCCTCTCCTTTTTCTTTGCTTGGCAGCTGGCCGGTAAGTGGATCCGAACCCTCCACGTTGGTGTTACAAGGTTGGGCTCTAACCAGCTGAGCAAACTGGCCAGCCCCACCCTCTCCTTTTAAATATCAGTTACCCCCATGGCTTTGGGGGCCCCTGGATGAGTCTGTCGCCAATCTACTTCTTTGCTGGAGCCCTGTGTTTCCAAATGCCTAATGGAGGCCAGCACATGGATGATCCAACCCATGTCGCAATTTCAACATATTTAAACCTGATTTCATTACTTTTCCTCATGAATATCCTCTGCTTCCCAGACTCTCAATTTTGAGAACTGTATTTACTCTGTTTATATCATCATCTTCCCCATCACAAGCTTAAAATTTAAAGTCTCCCTGGGTTTTTTTCTTCTTACCCATGTTCGACCCATCACCAGGTATTATTGATTCTACCTCCACAATTTCTTTCAAATCTGTCTTTTATTCTCTACTACCTCTGCTCTAAGTCTCTATTACTTCTTGCCAAGTGGTCTTTTTTGCTTTGACTGTCCCCACATTGTTGCCAGCATGATCAGCAGTATTGAGATATTCTCAAAACCAGCCAATGGCTCCCCGTTGCCTACAGGATAAAGCCCAAATTTCTTGGTGTGCATTAAGCCCCGGCCTTCCCTGGCTTTCCATCCTTGCCTTTTATAATAACACCAGCCCTCGCCAGATACACCCACATAAGACTTTGCAGACTGCATATCATCCTCTCCCTCCGACTGTAGGCTCTACCTTCCCACCTCTTGGCCTGTCAACACACTGGGACCCTCGCTGGAATTTCAGCCCCCTACCTTGCCACCCATCATCTCCGATCTCCATCTCCTGAAATCCTGTTCACTGTCTGCACTGAGCCTGGTCCTTTAAGTCAGTAGGATCATCCCATGGGTCAAGCACCAGATGGCCCATGAAATGGAGCAAAAATACGGACCAGGGATCCAGGGGTGACCCCGGAATCTTTGGCTATTCCTGAGCTGCTCGTAGGCAGGTTCCACTCTCACCTGGTCTGGCCTGTGTGTTCGGGGACACTGACTTCAATCTCTGGCCCTGGCTCCTCTGGGCTGGGGATCGGCTTGTGCTTCAGCAGCACTTTGGTCCTGGGCATCTTTTTGTCTCACTCTGCTGACTCCCAGCTGCCTCAACCCAGCTTCCTCCCATGATCTCACATACAATCTCTCTACCCTGGCCTTGGCCCAGATGGACCTGTCACCATAAATGGCATTTGTCCAGGCCACTTGGCCCCTCTTCCGCGAAGCCTTCCCCAGTTTCTCCAGTGGTAATTAATCTTCTCTGCACTCATTTAGCAATTGGCACAAGCCTCTGTCACAATACTTACTGTGCGCTGCCTTCTGGGAATCTCTGCCTCATCTGTTTTACCCCAAGATCTTCCTAGGCAGGGCCTTTGCCTTCCAAAACCCTGATACTAAACACCTTGTCAGAGAAGGAACTCCACTGGTGTTTGCTGTCGTGGAATCTCTGCCACCACTCTGGCCAGTTCGCTGGAGTGGTCAGCCTTACCCCAAACAGCCCCAGCTGCATTTTCACAGGCTTCATCCTTCCCACCGAGAGACTGAGACACATGAGAGTCCGAGGTCTCATGTTCCTGAGCCTATTTCCTCACAGTAATATTTAAATAGGTACATTTTCAGAAAAAGAAAGGAAATTCCTCATTGCATGAACTTGCCTGGTATTCTTCCGGAACATTACATTTGGAATAAGAATTCATCCTTACATTTAAGCTGCCTCAAAGCACTTTTGTTTGTGACAGATCACAAGCACCTTCAGGGGAGGTGGAGCGGATCAGATCTTACCCTTGTGTGAGAGACGGCATAACCAAGGTTCAGAGAGGCGTAGTGACTTCCCAAGGCTACAAAGCTGCTAACGGCAAAGACAGGACGAGGGCCCAGATCTAACTTCCATTTCTCATTTCTCTGGGATTCCTTAGCTCGCTATTACTTGAGAATAAATACCAAACTGTTTTTGTTAGATCCACACTGGGAGCCCTGGATTCCACACTAGCCCCTCAACTCCTTGACCGTCAGAGATCCAGAGCCCAAGGCAGCCTTCACAGAGGTGAAGGGCCCCCTTCCCAACTCCCTTTCACCCCCAGAAAAGTTGGGCTTGGTAAACCTTGCCTTGTCTGTAAATGCTGTTCAGGTCACTGAGTCTCTGCTTGTTCTATTTCTGAGCATCTGAGAGGAATCAGCGTTTGCCTCCACAAGCTCCAGAGAGGAAAGTCCGGGCCTCTCTGGGCCTAAGTGACCGGAGGAGTGAGTGCCACTGTCCACTTGGTGGGGAGGGAGTGGGGAGTGAAGCCTGGACACCAAGCACTAATATTGGTGGCTGGAGACAGAGCCAGATGCTGGAATCAGAGCACCATGCCTTTGAGAAAAATGAAGGCAGCTCTCTGGGGGTGGAGCCTGGCTCAGAAATCCAGGTGCTTGGAAATTACCTGGGCCTGCCCGGGTTGGGAACAGGCCCTTGCCTTTCTGGTTGGTAGTTCTGGCAAGGCTGGAGCTCTGCTCCCCCACGTCCCTGCTGCCACCCAACTAAGCTGTGGCATCCAGCGAGTGTGCTGGGCTCCATCACTCCCTCCTGCCCATACACCCACACAGTTTCTGTACCTTCTTTCCAAGCCAGCATTGACAGCTGCCATTTCAAACTCTTTTTCAGGCCCTACGTCCTCCCTTCAAGTTCCAGGCCTTTTCTCCTCTGGTTTCCCTTTGCTACCTGTAGGCCTGTGCTGGAAGGAGCTGCTAAAGGAAGGGAAGAAGCCTGGCTTTCCATGCTGACATTTTTGGTGAAGATGAGGCCAGGATTCAAGTGTTTTTGTCTCCTAAGCCTCCAGCACCCACCCAGTATTCCAGATGCACACAGTGAGTATTCAACAATAGTCAAGGATTATGAATGAGATACAGAATGATGGAAGGAGGACTGGCCTGGGAAATTGAGACACTTGGGTTTCATCCCCAATCCACTGGAGCTTGTTCCACAAGTGCTTTAGCCTTCCCAGACATCCACAAACAATTCCATCCTCATCAATTAGAAAACGGATTAGACATTTACTCCCAAGGACCAGAAAGCAGAACGAGGTAGACGGAAGTTACAAGGACGCAGATTTCAGATCAAAATCAGGAAGACCGTCCTATTAATCACAGTCCATTCTACAGACTTCCTAATCAAAAACAAACTCTTCTGTCCTGGGAACTACTCAAGCCAGACAGGTTGATCATCTGCCAGATAATCCTGCACAAGAGGGATTGACCCCCTAGGCCATAAGGTGGGAGTCTACATTTCGGTGAATATAGGAGGGCTTTGAGAAGAATCTGTATGATGTTGTAAGTATGCTGGCCTTTCTGCACATTTTCCAGCAGCCTGGCCAGGCCCCAGCACAGATGGGTACTGAAATCTAGCGGGGAGCAAAACAACAACCCAGGCTCTGGTGTCACAGAATGGCCTTGCCATTTCCAGTGGCACCTTTAGTCAAGAGCTTCTGTGTCCGCAAAGTGCACTGATGGAACGAAGGCACAGGCCCCTCCTGCTCGGGTCCCAGGGTGCGGATTCCAATGGGAACCCCTTCTCAGGACAGCAGAGCCCAGGGCTCCTCTGGCTGTGCCCAACGCCCCAGAGGGAGGAGGGTGATGGTTGGACTGGCCACTCATGGAGCTGCAAGTGCTCAGGCAGGGAGGCCTGGTGCCTTCAACCATGAAAACTGACCCCGCAAGCCAGTGTAAGTGGAGTCTCCCCTCCACCTCCCCGGGAAGATGAGACAGCCCTGCCTTCCTGGTGGTTCTTAGCTATGGACTCTGATCAAAGAAAACGTTTCCTTCCGCATCTTTCAAAGGCTTGCCATCAGCTCCAAGACTGAGAACAGAGCCTTTTCCACTCCCTCACGGCCCCGCCCTGATGCGGCTTTTGGTAGGATCTTGCTCCATTCCACAGAAGTTACTGCCTGTGTCTGGGCATCTCGGCCAGCAGCAGCTGCAGCTTCTGTGCTGTCAAGTCCCTGCTGTTCTCCCTCCATCCACTCCCACCGGTGTCTGCTTGCCTATCTTCCATGCATGGAAGCTTTTCTTCATGAGTTGAGAAGGATCAAAGATTTGGGGTAAGGAAAAGGTCAAAAGAGATAGAGATCAGAAATCTCTTTTCTGGCTGGTCCTGTGAACAGGTTTAGGGCCTGTTTGGGGGGTGAGGGGCTGGGAGGAGGGCAGAGACTGAAGCTGAAGGAGACTGTTCAAGAAACACAAGTATAGCTGCCTTGGGCTCAAGAGAAGACATGTGGCTCAGAGCAGGGAGACCCCTCCTCTACCCCTCTACTTGGAAGCCAGCTCCCTTCAGGATTCGTGAAGACCAGACGTGTTGGGAATGTCTGAGACAGCCTCCAGATGTTGATATGCCCATGGTGGACACCAGCAAGGCTGAGAGGGAGGGACCAGGGCAGGGGAGGAAGAACTGAGATGCTGGGCCTCAAGCTGAGTGCACCTGACAGACAGGACAGCAGACACGTGTGAGGCATCTCCTTAGAGACCCCAGAAAGAGCTGGAGACACAGTGAGGAGAGCTGAAGTCATGGTAATACATGGCTGGGAGGATTTGAGTCAGGAGACAATTGGGTTCCATAAGCAAGTATTTATTCTGGGCTGGTTATGTCAGATAAAAATTATTAAGACCTAGAATAGTAAAAAGCTCATAATAATAGCTAACATTCATTGTGCCAGGATAACAGTGTGCTGGGGACTGTTCAGAATGCTTCTGTAGGCATGACATCACTTAATTTTCACATCAAATCTATTATTCCTGCAGGGTTCGCCAGAGAAACAGAACCAATAGGAGGTTATATAAAGAGAGGAAGAGATTTGTTCTCAGCTCATGTGATTATGGAGGTGGGCAAATCCCAAGATCTGCTGGGCGAGTCAGCAAGCTGGAGACCCAGGAGAGCTGGTGGTATAGTTCCCAGGTCCAAGGCCATCAGGCAAGAATTCTCTCATCCTTGGGGGAGGGTCACTCTTTTTGTTTTATTCAGGCCTTTGACTGATTGGTTGAGGCCCACCCACATTAGGGAGAGCAATCTGTTTTACTGAGCCTACCGATTTAAATGTTAATCTCATCCAGAAACACCCTCACAGAAACACCCAGAATAATGTTTGACCAAATATCTGGGCACCTCATGGTCCTGTCAAGTTGACACACAAAATTAACCATTACAGATTGGATCTGAAGCAATCCAGAGCCAAGGCAAAGAGAAGGGAGTGGTATCTTCTATCCGGCAGGTGGATAGAGGTAAAGCAAAGAGCATCAGATAAAGATGTCATGCAGGAGGAGGCATTTGAGCCAAACCTTGAAGAACAGGGAGCATTTTGATAGGGAGAGATGGAATGAAAGGACAGGATAATTGGAGGGGATAGCATGAGCAAAGAAATAAAGGAAGAAAATAATGGGGGGCAGGGATTCTTCAAGTGCAGGCAAATGGGGTAACATTGGTAGTGTTCCAGGTTGTGTTCTCGAGAAGAGGCTGGAGAAGAGAATGGAGGTTAGTGTGCAGAGGTCAGCTGGGAGTGCTCCCAGGATCAACTTCTGGGGAAGGGAAGGGAAGGAAGCAGGACTGGGCAGATGGAGAAGTTGGGCTGAGATGCAGTGTCAACAAAGGCATCAGCTGACCCCGCAGGGGACCTTTGGAGCTGCAGTGGCTCTTCAGAGCTTTTCTGAATGAGGGCAAGGGGCCCAGGACTTTATGCTCCCACATTGACAGCCATGAAATGCAGGCTGCCCTGGGATAGGGCATGATGCTGACCGAGGTGAATCCCAACAGGTGAATTCCCAAAGAGGGTTGATAGCTCAGTGTGATCTGCCAACATCCAGCACCTGGGGGGGAATACTGAAGAGGGATCTAGTGGCCCATCTCCATGTGCACGACAGGTACAATAAAGGACAAGGGGTGCAGTGAAAGTTTAAGACACAAACCTAGAAAGTCATACTGAAATCCAATGCTGGAGATTCTTGTGGGCCAGCATGAGGGAGAGTAGCCTTTCTCCTGAGGGATCCAGGGAACCACCACCAACTGTTGACAAGGGAGTGACAACCTGAGACTCGTTACGCTTTAGGAAGATTAATCTGGAAGACACCATAGGCCCTGGTTATGGATAGGAAGGCCCAGAGGACTGTGCAACGAGAAGCACAGGACAGAGACTGGGCACACCAGCATTTCAGGGATGGGTGGAAGAATCGGAGAGAGATGGAAGAGGAGCAGAGAGAGAGGCAGGGAAATGAAAGCCCAGGGGAAGGAATATTCTAGATGGAGGGTGCAGTCAACAAATGCTGAAGGGAAGTCAAGTAGGACAGAAACTGAAGGGTATACCTCGAAACAAGTCATGAGAAGGCTCTTGGTGACCTTCCAGGAATGTTTTCAGAAAGGCGGCAGGGCAAATTCATACAGCATTGGGTCAAAATGACGGAAACAACTCCTCCACTGACGCAGCACCTCCTATGTGCAGGCACTATGCTGGGTGCTTTGCATGCAGAATTTATAAAATGTTCACAACAACCCTACAAAGAGAGTATTATCCTCATTTTATGGATGAATGAACTGAGGTTCAGAGAAGTTAAGTAACTTGCTCAAGCTTATGCAGCTAGCAAGTCACAGAAAGAGATGTGGACCCATGGCAGGTGAGACGGGGAGGCAAAAAGTGGTAAGGAGCTCTGCAGGTAGAGGAGAGAGCGATCAGAGTGGGACACACGTTTAGTTCAGCTTTTTCTTCTTTCACGTGGGAGAGATGAACACATTTATAGGCTGAGGAGGAGCAGGAAGGCAGAAGTTGAACAGTTAGGAGAGAGGAGATAATAAATGGAACAGACGGGGGTGGGGGAGGGAAGGGATTTTCCGTAACCAGGAGGGCGGGGCAAAGGCAGGAAGGAGGGTGGGACCCAGCGGTGGCCTTTGCACCGCCTGTGAAATCTGAGGGCAAAGTAGAGAGAAGGTCCTTCATGGCCGCTCGGTAGGTAAGGGACTTGGGAGTGGGGAAGGCCCGAGGTCGTTGCCAGGGGTCTGAGGGGACCTTGGGGCATAAGGAAGTGCAGATGCCACTAGGCCCCGTTGTGCACCCCGGCTGGGAGTAGTTAGAAACGGCCCTTCTGGAGAGATGGCCCGAGATGCGCCAGGTGGGACGCGTGAGTTTAGATATTCACCTACCCGGGGGGAGGGCTGGTCTGGAAACCCAAGAGGCCCACTTCTGGCTCTGTGCCTGCCCTGTAATCAGAGGATGCTGGGCAAACCTGGAAATTCTCGGGATTTCCACTGATTGGTAGAGCCGGTGGAAACTCACCACCAGCCTGGCTTAGGAGCTGATGAAGGTGGGGAAAGTAGCTCTTGGGAAAAGCAGGTTATGTTATTAACAGCACCACCCACTGCCTGCAAGAGCAGATATTCATGCTAAAGCAAATTGCCTCCAAAATTGCCCATCTAATTGCCTCCTTGGGATGCAGTATCCAGTGGAAAATGAGGGTCTGGTGCTCAGGATGCCAGAAGTCCAGCCTGACTCTGCCTCTAAAAGCTGTGGGGCTTTGGTTAGGTCACTGCACCCTCTGGCCTCAGTTTCCCCTTCTTGGCATGTAGTAAATGGGATGTTTCTCATGACTCTATGTCTGGCCAGTCGGGATAGAGGGAGGCTCCATGTTGTCTAGTGAGGGAGCTGGCTCTTTCCAAATAGAGAGAAGAGAGTCAAGAGTGAGGTCTTGTCTCTTCTCCCACCCCACCAATAAGCCCAGATATCCCACGGATTTTAGGAGAGGGATCTGGGTGAACTGGTCAGCCTAGTACCCAGGGCTTGACTTGAGATCCTGCAGATGCACATGGGCACAGTGCCCAGAGTGCCACCATCAGATATAGCCTTCTGCCCACCCCTTGTCACATGCTTCAGTCACTGCACAAGGCTCTGTTGCTGCTGTTACTGACCCCAGTCCCCAGCTAGCTCCTCCATAGCTGAGAGCTCCGTGCAGGCTGTGCACCCCATTGTGGGGGCTGAACCCAGAAGAGCACCAGAGCAGCCCTGCTCTCCGGCTGTAGGCAGCTCATTCTCTGCCCTCTACAGGGAGCCGGGATTTATTTAGCCTGTTTCCGTGGCAGCGCTGGTTGCAGCAGCAGCATCTGCTTCCCCATGAGGCTGAGTGAGTCACAGCCACCCACGCTAACCCTTGGCACAGCACAACGCTGCCAGTTACCACCAGTTATAAGTCAGCAGGAAGACACCAGAGCACTTTGCACTGCCTGGTGGCTTTCCTCTTTCCACCCTGGGTCTCAGGCCTGGTTCAGATAGTGTGCTGGGTATAGTAACCTGGGAAGGGCTCACCTACTCACAGACCTGGCAGACCCTTCCCACAAGAGCTGTTAGATCTGCTGCAGCTGACTTCAGAGTGGCTCCTTCTGGCTGCTGCCAGCAGCTGCAAGACCTCCTGGGCGAGGATTGCAGGTTTTCAGAGTCCAAGCCCAGTGCTCTTTTTACTGTCTAATGATCAACTCTCAAACTCACGTTTACACAACCACCTCTGCACCCATATGGACTCCAGGTTCCTTCTGGCTCAGTCCCAGCACCATTAGGACACCCATTGGCCTCTCCTCTCTGGGCAGCAGCCCTCACCCTGGTTCTTTCCCAGGCCCTCCCCTCCCTGAAATTTACCTTTCCTCCATCCTTTCTCCCCATCTTATCTGAGAAATACGAAAAAAAATTAGTTCATCCTGTATCATTAATGGCTAATGGCAGATTACAGTGCCCATCTCAAACAGATTGCGTTCACTCTTGACTTTGAGAAGCAGAGCAGCAGTCAGTCTGAGGTAGTGACTTCTTAAAATACTGTCCCTGGACCAGCAACATCGCCATCACCTGGGAGCTTGCTAGAAATGCGAATTCCCAGGCTCTACCCCAGACAAACTACATTTCACATTCTAGGGTCGGGGGCTGACAACTGCATTTGAACAAGCCCCCCAGCTGATTCAGAGGCATGCCGGGGTTTGAGAACCTGGTCTGAGGGAATGGATCTGTGGCAGTGTGTTCCCTGCCCTGTGGGGAATAGAGCTTTTTGGTCCATGCTTCCGTCTGGACTCACAGCACAGCTGCAAGTGTTTCTGTTTTGTGCGAGCCACACTGAGGGAGCTTGCAGAGGCCAAGACCCCATTTGCTCTAACTCTGGGGGCTTAGTGTTTTTCTGTATCCTTCCTCCATGTTGTTTGAGTCGAATGAAAAGAAATTGGTGTGTTTTTTCCTATGTGGAAAACAGCAACTTTACCTCACCTGCTACAGAGAGGGCCTTGGGGGTAAACCCACCCACTGGAAACGAGCAATCTAGCCATTGTGCTCCCTAGAAGCTGAGGAATTCAAGCAGAGGGAAAAGATGCAGATAATATTCATTAATGTGCATTACTCTTTCTCCCATCAGTTCTTTTTTAACATTTACTGATTGCCCTGTGCTGAACCCGATAAATGGCCCCATTGTCCTACCCTCAAACACCTTACAGGAGGGTGAGAGCATTAGTAAGAACAGGTTGGGCTATGCCATAGTAACAAATAACCCCAAAGTCTCAGTGTTTTAACATAACATCTTGCAAATGTATTGTATCCAATGATGTTCTGCTCTGCTCCACAAAATCACTCAGGCACTCAGGGTGATGGAGAGTCCACTGTCTTGTAGCTGCCTGGGTCACAGCAGCAGGGGGAGAAACAGCCGGTGGGGGTCAGGCACCCTCTCAGGAAGAATCTCAGCACTTCTGCTCACAGCTTACTGGGCAGAATTAGTCACATGGCCCTCCCAGCATCAGGGGCCAGGTATGCAACAGGAGAGAAAAATGAATATAGTTGGATATTAAAAGATTTCACCACACTAAGACCACTCATTTGTTCTTTCACTTGTTCTTTAATAAATTTTTACAGAATGCTCACCATGTATCAGGCATCAGGCCAGACCTTGGCAATATGGCCTGTGCACAACTCCAGAGAGAGCTATTAACACTATTCTATGGACCAGTACCCCCTGGCATTGTGCAACACAGGAGCCCTGCTCTCCTTTACTTCTCTTGTTTATGTATGTTTTGTTGTTATAATCTATCTTCCCCACCAGAAAGCAAACTCAGGATTTTATGAGTGGTTTCTTGCTTCGTTCCTGGAGCTGGGTACAGTGCCTAGTGCACTCAGTAAATATTTAAGTGAATGACTGGATGTGAATAATTATTAACTATGTTCCTCATCAATCCCTGCCTTCATGGAGCTTATAATCTGCTGAGTCAAGAGTTTTGTAAACAATTAGCTCAAGTGTTGAAGAAAAATCACATCAGATGAGTGAGGTACAGGTCAAGTACAAATCGGCACCACGTGGTTGGGAGCACTGAGAAGCAAGGGGCCATTTTTGACCACAGGTGGGGTCAGGGAAGCTATCCTTGTTTTGCAGGTGAAATACTAAGGCCCAAGGAGGTTCGCAGGCCTGCCCAACACAGAGTGGGGGTCAGAGCAGGTAGGAGGATCCTGCTATGTCTCTTGGTCTGGTGCTTTTTCTTCTCCCTACACTAGTAACTAACACACCTCTGTATTTGTGCAGCACTTAGGTTTTCCAACAGCTTTCATATATAACTACAGCTTCTCTTTAAACCTTAAAAGCCCCCTGCCAGCCAGCCTGAGAATTTGGTTTGCTTCTGATGTTTCACCTGCCTTTGGTAGTAGAGGTGGGATGTGTGTTGTCTGAGGGTGGAATATCCAGTTCTCCCTGCCCTGCACCACCTCCCAGCACTTTCCCACATGCCTGCTCCCCGGCTGCTCAGGAATGCCTCATAGAGGAGTTAGCATTTCAGAATGGCATCTGCCGAGCAGATGGGAGGGCTCCGTCCCAGCCGCCAGAACAGCGAAAGATGGTGATGGCTGGACCAGAACCTGCTTCCCCTGCAGGCAGGAACAGGGCTCATTATTTTCACCTGAGCTTGCAAGTAAAAACAGAGACATAAGCTTCACATCTGGCTTCCAAAGCACGTTTGAAAGGATTCCATCACAAGTCCATTCATTTTATGGGCTCTAAAGACAGGGCAAAGTTAGAATTCATTTTCTGAATCTCCATCGTTCAGGCTTTGTCATTCTGTGCATCCGAATTCATCTTCTGAATCTCCACCGTTCAGGCTTTGTCATTCTGTGCATCCTTTGTCCCTTCCTGCTGCCTCACTCCTTCCTCTCTGTCCTTTCCTCTCTCATCTGCCTTCTTTCCCTGACCAGGGACCAACCAAGGCGCCATTCAACCTCACAAGCATTTCCCAAGTGCCCACTCCATACCAGGCCCCTGCTTGGTGCTGGAGGACCCTCAAGGAGCTCCCTGTGAAATGGTGAGGCCCACTCAGGACGCCTTCCTACAGCACCTCCTTTCCTACCCACACGCTACCCTCTCCCTTTCTCAAACCCTTGTGAAAGAAAGTGAGCCGAGATGCTGGGTACCATTCAAGCTTTATTAAAGGAAAAGAATCTGCCGGGCTGCGCTCAAAGTGGAGGACAGCCCAGGGCTGCCCTGAAAATGGGGGACAGCCCCTAACATAGGGCAGTGGGAGCTTATATTGGTATGTTGGCACCAAGAGCTGGGTGATGTAATTCCCGGGTGGGGATTGAGTTAGGTCATGGGGATGGACAGTTCTGCACATGCAGAAATGCTAAAAATTTCATTTTCTCCGAAACCATGAGGCTTCTTGTAAAAGAGAATGTGGTGGGAGGGGAGGAGGTGGATGGCACCATTTTGTCCTTGGGCTTGTCTAAAATGGCACTGGTTATGTTGCAGATCTATTACCTTGTCTTCCTCAGATTCCTCTGTGTGCCAAGCAGTGAGCCAAGGGTTCACATGCATTCTTTTGTTTAAATTTTCACACCTGGTATTATTCTTCTATCATTATGGCCATTTTCTAGATAAGGAGATTATGGCTCAAGAGGTTATGTGAGTTGTCCAGGGTCACAGCTAGGAAAGGGCCCAGCTGGGACCCCTCCCCCATCACAGGCTTTCAAGCCCATCTCCCCCCCGCTGCATCACGCCACCTACACAGACACACAGAGGCTGACTTGTCTTCGCTGAGAAAAAAAGAACAAAGAAAGGTATGGGGCTTTAGCACCATCTCTACCACCCCGTCCTTTTGAGAGTTAGCTTTTTTCTTTAATCATCAAGTAAAACTTGTGTATATTTACAGTGCACAGCATGATGTGTTGATAAGTGTATACACTGTGGAATGGTGAAGTCAAGCTAATTAACGTATTCCCTTGCACATTTTTTTTTTTTGTACCTTGGAGATCGCCGTCTACTCATATTCCTAGAGTTTTGAAAACCGGATGTTTTGATCATTACTTAGTCCCTGGAGGGTAGGAGAAAGCTTTCCTGATGCCACCGCTTCAGCACTGTGGTTCCATGACTGGGCCGTGGCCTGTCTCCAAAGTTACCCCTGGGAGCCTGGGAAACCTCAGAGATGTGGGGCTACCTTTCCACATCCTGGGGGTGGGATTTCAGTAGTCTGACAAGTGGTTCACACTGTCGCTTGTGGCCCTCTTTCCACCCTGTGATCCCCTGGGGAGGGGAGGTGGCAGCTATGGAGACCCCCATGGAGGTTTCTGACAGGTGGCATCCAGGAAAACAGAAAGCTCTAGAGGGCCGTCTATTGGTTTGTATGTGATTTGCATATCACATGTTGCTTTCAAGCATTTTCATAAACTAGCCGAATATCCACAGCAGGAGCCACAGTGAGATTTTGTTATTCTGGTGTCTTGATTGTTTTTCCAATTCTACCTTGCCCACCCACTCCAGCCAGTTCAAATTCTCTAGGCCAAAAGTAGGGAGAAAAGAAGCCTGAAAAAGTATGAGAACTCTGCAGCTGGTCTTTTGGGGTCACCCAGCTGTCCTATACAATTTCGGTGCCTCCAGGAACATGACTCTGTCAGCCTGGCATCAGTCCACTCCCTCGGTCAGGCCTCTGCAAAGGCTCCGCCCTGAGCCCTGCCTCACAGGCAGCCTCGGCGAGGCCTCCTCACGGCCCAGCTGCGGCAGGAAGGGGCGGGCAGGAGCTGAAGGCAGCTGGGGACCACGGAAGGCAAGGGGTCCTGTGGTTAGCACCAGGGCAGTCCCAGCAGACAGCAGGGCTGGGTCAGGCCCAGGTTCGGGGTAAGAACCCCAGTCCCCAGGAGTCCCTTTCTAGAAGGACTGAGCTACTGGAGTGGGTTACAAAAGTGGAGACTCATTGTGCAGGGTGAAGGACACCTGGTTCCAACAATCCAGGTGGGGATTTGTTGCCTCTTCTGTGGCTCATTTTTTTAGAATTAGGGCTTAATGTCAGAGTCATAAAAGCAGCAAGAGTAATTCAATGCTGAATGACAGAAAACTAATGTTGAATGCAGAAATTTCTCCAGCTGCAGTCAGGCCTACCGGACACCCCCTTTTCAAGAACTAAGTCACTACCTCACCGCTGTCAGTACAACCTCCTCACAGTGACCCTCCTCACAGTGACTCTCCACACACTTCCACCCATGAACCTGGCTACTACAGAATTATTAGCTGTTTTGTACAACACAACCCTTCCCTCATGGCCCCTCCCCAGAGATGATTAGATTCGGGACCCAAGCCTTTGAGACAGCTTCTCGCTGGTGACTGTAGCAGACTCTGTCAATGCCCAACACATATCCCCTCATCACTGCCAGCTCAACGTGAGACATCCATCTGCTGACTTAATGACAAATTTCCTCCAATAGATTCTTTTACACAATTTATTGACCAACAGGTTCTCCAAATGGTTAACATGCCATTGATAATCTGATGTTCCTGCTTCTTTTCCATTTACATCTTGCTCTGTTAAAAGCCAAAAGATAAAGAATGATTTAGTCATTTTCTTAATTGGATTTCACACAGCTACTTTCAGAGCTGTCAAAAGATTCTTGCTTCATTTTGAAGCAAAATATCTCTTTCAGCACTACAACTCCATCCCAACCTACAGAATTTTTCCTGGTATTCAGAGCTTCTGAGTGGCCCTTTTTTCTATCAGACACCTGAGCCAAGGCTGAGATAATTTCAGTAAAAACCCCTCAAGCTAGCAGTTACGTGAACTTTGAGTAAGCCATCTTTTTAAAGAAACAGACTGATTCTGATACAGAACCACATTTAGCTATTTTTTGTGTTATCCACTTTATCTAGTGGAGTGTAAACTTTTGGAGGCAACTTACATTTAGTAAATATTCAAAAAATATGTTTGATACATAAATAAATCACTCAATCACATTCCCTATGTTAAACATAAAATTAATGATTTGTGATTAAGTATCACAAATCAAATAGATACTCCCACTAGGATACATTTTAAGGTGTACTGTTATACATTAGGGTGGTTTTGTAATGGATCCTGATATTAATGAAATTTAGCAAAACTAATTGGCACTTTTCTTTTGCGTATAGCACACCCAACTGCTAAGATCTCAGTTTCCAAATATGTACTCTCTGTAAGGAAAATCTCCTGTCAAAAATTGTCTAACCCTTTGGTGGAATAGGGAAGTCTCTCTGGTTAAACAGAAGTGGTATCTGGGCCACTTGGGAGAGTGTGGTGATGATAACGCCAAGGCCACGGGTTCGGATCCCACATAGGGGTGGCTGGTTAGCTCACTGGGTGAGCGTGGTGTTGACAACACCAAGCCAAGGGTTAAGATCCCATTACCGGTGATCTTTGGGGGAAAAAAAAAAAAGCGGTATCTGCTCGAGGATGTGGAGGGGACACTTTGCTTGGCCAGTGAGTGTTTGCTCAGTCTGGCATGGCCCATTGCTCAGTTAGAAACAACTGAGAAAGCCTTCCCCACTGCCTCAATCCAGAAAGCAGGGTTCTTGGCACTGCTGGAAGATGCACAGGGAAGTGGATACAGAAAGGTCCTGCCAGGTAGGACAGAGCAAAACCGTGAGCCCATGGACAGAAGTAATAGCTCGAGGGGCCGGGTGGGCCCCCAAAAACCTGGGGCACAGGTCTGCTCCAGTCTCCCCACTTCTTTCTGCATGCAGACTGCCACCCAGGGCAGGCCAGGTCTCCAATGTGAAGTCCTCATATGACCTTCAGATTTTCTGTAGAGGGAGGGCAGTCCAGTCTCAGAGGAACAAGGGACAGGGACACAGCAATTTCTACGACCTTGTGAGCTGAGAGAGGAAATTAGAGGGCCCAGGGCAGAGAACAGCATGCTACGCATTCCCACCTTGACTCTGCTCCCAGGCTGGTGACCTGGTGAAATGAGCATACACATGGAGACGCACATAAAGGATTCTGGATGGCTCGGTGGAAGCACAGAGGTGGAAGAGATTTTCTG
>NW_007739813.1:0-22751 GCF_000696425.1 Galeopterus variegatus
ACACACACACACACACACACACAAAAAAAATACCGGAGGGGGGGTTGGTGGGGAAGAAGATATAACAACTATACTTTCATGAAGTTGTTATAACAAGCAAACGGAAAGGACATTCTTGCGGGGGAGGGGAGAGAGGGAGGGGGGAGGGAGGTGTCTGTGATGGGCCATAATAATCATATACAGTGTATATTGACAAAATAAAAATTTAACAAAAAAAATAAAAAGAAAAAGAAAATAAAACACCATGACAAGATTAAAGTGCCTCTTTCATGGTATCAATAGCCATTTCACCAAAAAAAATAAAACACCATGACAAGATTAAAGTGCCTCTTTCATGGTATCAATAGCCATTTCACCAGGGACACCGAACTGATTATCATCAATATACCCATAATGAGGCATTTCAGTTTGACAAGGAGAGTACTGGAAAGTGTCCGGTCCTGTCCTGATGCTCCCCTGCCTGCACAGCCTGTCACATAGCCTCCAAGTCTGTCCCCTCATCTAGGAAATAAATGCATTGTATAGGTCTGTTTCAATTCTAGACCAATAAATTATCCAAATAAATTGATTATGATATCTAGATTAAGAAAAAGAACACCACTAGAGGAAGAAAGAGAATTTGAGTCACATATACCATGCGTACAGATGAACTTGCAACTTCAAGTTCAATCTGTGAAAAGATTTCACATCTGCAATGAAGTTGACCATGGATATCGTATACACAGACAGACAGATAAAGATATATTTTATAGGTTCTATTTCTTCGGATACACATATTAATAAATATAAGGAAGAAGAAAATAAAAATCACCCCAACCCAAAAAAAAAAAAAAATGAAGATGGTCAATTCTCATAATGTGCTGCTTCATATATCTAGACACAGATTTCCTTATGGCTCCTTCCAACAGTATAATGCCATTAGGGTACATACCTCGGTGCAGCCTTTTCACATGCATAGTTATGAGTTGAATAGATGCTGCATGTCTAGACTCCACAACTAAGTTGAAGTCAGGAACAAACAATATCTTTCTGTGGGAGAGCTGATGCTTTACATTCAGCACTTACATCCACTACTTAAATGTTGATGAAAATTAATGAAATTTAGGGTCATGTCATATGTATTAAGCATTTTTTATGTGCTATGTTCTTTCACATCTTTTCTTGCTTCACAAATAAAAAAACTGAACCTGAGAGAGTTCATAATGCTTGTAAGTGGTGGAACAAGAATTACTGTTTTACAATTCCAAGTACAGTGATCTGTCCTCCTTACCGATACACTGATAATAAGGGGGTTGGCAACAGGATAGGTACGTGAGAGTCTTGTACAGAACACATCATCATATTGTTTTCCATATCTTTGGAAAATATAAGGTGCGGGGAGAAGCTTGTCACATCTGGCTATACTACGAGATACATGATTCTTTTCAACAGACTTAAAACGACTAAATGATATTCAGCTTGATAACTTTTTAAATGTCATCAAGTTATATTTGGGAACTGTATAAATGGGAGCAGCATTTATGTAATCCCATGGTTAATTATTATGTTCATGAACCTTTCAAATAAATATAACTATATTTACAAGTGAGCTATCCCTAATCTACTCCAAGGTTTTGATTTATGGAAAATGTCTACTGTCTGTTTTTATCAAAAAGCATTTTCATTGGAAACCTTTCCTTTCCCTCATATCAATGACAATACAGACCAGGATTTTTCAACTGTTGTTGCATGTTTAGTATCCCTACACTCCTGGTTTTCCCAGAATGGCTGATTTAAGCCTGTTGTTCTGGCATAATTATTACTATCACTTTCAGAAGTGAAAATGGTCACCCTATCCAAGTTATGCTGGTTGGCTTATCTTGAGATACTGATCCTCTTAGCCTTGGGCAGAGCATGGGCCAGAGACTTCCAGCCATCTATTCATGCAATGTTTCATGAAAATATTATTTTTTTCTATGTGCTATGGCATCAATATGATTAAGGCATCAACTAAACAATGCAAGGCTAGGCGATGAAAAGATAGTCCAGTTAAAAAAAAAATACAGAGGAGAACTGTATTGTATTTATTATCTGCTTGGAGAGACTTTGGGAAATTAGAAGTTTATATTTCAAAGTTTATTTGGAGGAGTTATATAATCTAATCAACAGTGATGCTTTTTCAATAATAAAAGAGAATTTGAAGTCCCGAACTAGATCTGAATTTTGACTATTGATGTACTCTTTGATAATTTGCTTGCTTTTTTATTGTTATTGGGATTAAAAACACACATCAAGAATTTATGAGCATCTAAAAGCACCTTTATTTTAATTTAAAAATAATTTTTACACTGTATATTGGTTGTGACACAACTTACTAAGTCTGAGAGGTGGAACAGAGTTGTTTAAGCATTAGTCAACCCTGGTCCTTAAGAAAAAAAACAGTTCTAGTAAAATGAGATTGTATGTATTTGGTCAACTTAATACCCAAGAGACTAAAGTGGTGAGTTTCGTTTACAGTAGGAATTTACCAAATGTTTTGAAAGAAAGAATGTACAAAAAATAGAAACCCTAACTTACTTTCCTATCTCTTGTATAAACTTTCTGTACATCTTTGGAAAATTTCCTTTTAATCCCTAGACTTCAAAATAGCTGTACTTGTTAATTTAATAGTTTCAACCAAAATTAACAATGGTAATTATCAATAATGAAAATTCAGTTGCCAAAAATGCCATATTTTTTTGATCAGCTAAATAAACCAACGTTGCTTTTAGAAACTCATCACCACGTTACTCTAGAAGTGAATGCTTCTAAATAACATATATTTTTTAATTTAGAAAAACTGTTTACATGCAGAGTACTTTTTCTAACATTGTTATAATAATGAACCATTGTTTATTAATAATTAGTAAAAATAACCTAAATGTCCAGTGATAGTAGAATGTTTAGGGTAAAACCATATTCTGTGATATTATGCCATTATTAAAAGCAGTAAATGGAAAAATTACATAACACATAGAAGAGTATTCACATGATAAAAAGTAGGATGTAAAATTTATGATTACAATATTTTTGAAAGATGCATATGAAAATGAATAAACTAGAATGAAGAAAGTTGGTTAGTTTTATCTAGTGAAAATAGATTTCAAAAAATTCATTTATTCAGGGCCGGCCCGGTGGCGCACTGGATAAGTGCGCTGCTTGGGAAGCGCGGCGGCGCTCCCGGTCCCCAGTCTGGTATGGGGGCAACACTGAGGGTTGCGATCCGTTGCCGGACACGGAAAAAGACAAAAAAAAAAAAAAATTCATTTATTCAGAGAGCATTTTTTCAAACAATGCATTTTCAGTCTTGCTAACTCATTTGAAATCACAGGGAGTTTTTGAAATGCTAAAATTCATGTCCCTGTATTTTTATATTGTTATCATTTCACTATTTGCACTTTAGCATAATTATAAAATCTTTTCTGAATATAAAACATGGCAGAATAGAGAATAAAAAAATATTTATTATACAATGCAAAGCTGGTGACCTAAGAATTATGTTTCAACATTTGTGCAATAAATGGATATTTAAGAAATGTTAGGGAGAAATCATTAGTCAGAACCTCAGTAAAATGGTGTCCTCAGGTTCCTGAATTGCACTTGACCTGTTTCCTTTCCTAAATTTGCATTATAATAAAATATTCCTCCTTTATTTAAAACTGCCACATCTATTGTTTGGAATAGCTAGGTAGCAAATGTATTAAGAATGCTCTTTAATTCTACCATCTGCCTCTGCAAATGTGAAAATTTCTCAGTTCACAATTCTTAATTGGTTCATTTAAGCATTAACAACTATATTGTAGTTAAGAAAGTAATGCACCTACCTGCAGAACACTTTTCCTTTACTTCATGCTGAATGTTTAAATAATATAAAATAGTCAGTGTTTCATGCCTTGATCCTTACTTCCCCGTCATCCAACACAATCACTCTTATATCTCTTTGCTTATTGATCTCGACATTGCCTTTTCCAGAAAACTTCCTTAACTCCTTATTGTCTATTGGATGAATTCATGACATTTTGTCATTGCATCCAAGAACGTCCCTAATGAAATCTCAACATCCACGTCCAACTAACCTCTGGCAAATACCCTATGCTTCAGACTGAACTTCTCACTGAAATTAACTGCTCTTGGCGCTTGGGTAATGCCTTTCTTACAAATAGACTCCCCTTCTCCTCCTACCTTTACATGTTGTAATTCCATATGTCATTCAATGTGCAGCTGAAATGCTGCCTTGTTCATGAAGTATATTTTACATTTCACAATAGAGAGGATTTCTCCTTTTCCAACATTTCCATAGAAGTAGAGTTAAATGTTTCATAGCACTGAGCACTTTTTACATTGTCATTTTATATCCTTTACTAGACTATTAGCTCCTGGAGTATCAGCCCTATGTTTGCTTTCTGTAACCTTCACAGAACTAGAACTATAGCCTCCTTGGCATATGGTAATTAGTTTTTAAAAAATCTCACTAACAGTACAAGAAATTCTCATGTGTTGCTTCCTCAGATTCCCCAATTGACCTTAAACTATTAACTAACCTACTGACCTTTTTCAAAGTTGGTGAATTGTCTCACTAAAGTCCTTTTTCTAGAAAAGGCCCTATCCAGGATCATATACTTTACTTAGTTATTATGTCACCTTGAGTTCCCTTTAATTTAGGACAGATCTGCAGTCTTCTTTTGTTTTTGATGACTTTGTCACTTTTGAAGAATTCCGGTGAATTATTTTATAATTTGGCACAATTTGGGTTCGTCTGTGTTTACTCCTGATTAAATTTAGATTATGTATTTTTGGGAAGAACACCAGAGGTTACTTTGAGCCCTCTCAGGACGTCATGGCAATGGGCACATGATATTGATGTGTCTCATTCCTGGTGGTGTTCACTTTGATCGTGTGATTAAGAGGATTTTTGTTCAGGTTTCTCCATTATAAGGTAAATATTTTTTCATTTGTAATAGCTAAGTACCCTGTGGAAATACCTTCAGAATAAGAACATATTCTATTTCTCATTACTTTCACACACTAATTTTAACATCCATTGGTGACTCTTGCCTGAAACTATTATTACTGTGGTGTGTAGCAAGGGATGATTTTTTTTTTCTATTTCCATCACTTTTTGTACACTCACTAATTCAAATTCTACCATGGGGAGTAGCTTTCTACCTCTCCCTCATTTATTATATTAAATTATTTACTTCTATCATTATTGACTTATGGATATTTGTTCAATTAGTATTTTTTAAATAGCATTAAATGTATCTTGGAGAAATGCATGTATTTTTTAGAGAATATATGGTTAAGATTTAGCTGGGTACTGTTCTGAATGTTCTTCATGCTTCAACACATTAATCTTCACAGTAACCCTATGAAGTAAGTAGTATTACCATGTTCATTTTAAAGATGAGGAAATTGAGACATAGAGGACCTAGGCAACCTCCCCAAGTCACTCAGTAGGTGCCAGTAGGTGACAGAGCTTGGATTAGAACCTCAGCAATCTGGTTCCAGAATTCATGCTCTTAACAAAAATAACATATTTCATCTAGTAAGGCTTTGTGAGAATCAGAAGTAGGTTTTACCTCTCCTGTAATTTACATGCCTACAAACAAGATCAATACGTACACAAGACCTGCTCAGATCTTAGCATCATGAGACCAAGAGGTGGAAAAGGAGTCTGTAATTAGGCAGAATCTACTCACAGGAGTAAAGGACTTAGCAGGTTGAAGTAAAGTAACCTAGCTAAAGAGTAAGGTCCTAACAGGGATGGTAGAGCAATGTGATATATACCAGAGGATGGTTTCCTCATATCCCAGTAGGGTCTATTGGTAGATATCTTCCCACTGCGTAATTTAAAAAATGCTCATAACTGATTAGGAGTGCATACCACGGGTTCAGGATAGAAGAATGGCTGTACCTGTGGCAGTTAATTAGTCAAATCTAGAAGGCAGACCAAGAGTTGGGAAACTAGGAAGGAGCAGCATTAAGAGGAGTTCAGTGGAAGACTGTTAAATATTTATGATGAAAAGAATCAATATCAATAGAGCTAGGCAGGTCTAGGTGAAATCACTGCTCTGGAATACCAGGCAGATAATCAGGCAGACTACAGAGTAGAGTATTGAAGCAAAAATTTTGTTTTTGCAACTGGAACAAAAGAGTAGGGGAGAAAGGAATGTTGCAACTTGGAAATGACACAACCTTAAAGGACCTATTTCTAGTAGGTTTAGTAGCACATTCACCTCACTTCCAGGGTTAGGCCTAGAGTGATTAGACTTCACACTAAACTTTTTGTTGGGCTGAGACTATTGACATTCTTTTTGCCTCTGCCAGGAAATGTTTCAAGAACTAGAAATGCCTGAGCCTATAGATGGAGCTCTCTCATTTATTTATTCTTACATTCAAACATTCACTCCTTATCAAGTGTCTACAATGTCCCCTGCATATATCCAGAGGATAGACCATGATCAAGACATGATTGACCAGCTCAAATAATTTATGTTCTAGTGCGGTAGTTCTCCAATGATGAGGACAGAGTGCACATAGAAAGAAATAACAAGTCAAAATTATGGTGGTGTGTGTGGGTAGGAGGGTTAAGAGAAGTTTGCATGGAGAAAATAGATCCAGCTGTGAGGATAACAAAGACAGAAAAATTGAGACAAATGCCAAGAGGATCACACACCTGTTATAAATGAAAACATTTTTAAAACAATATGAAGTGACCCAGCAAGCACAATGACTGCCCCAGTAAAAGAACATCGTTAAAACCACCCCGTGTGCTATCTCTAATTAGCACGTTCAGTAATGGTGAAGTGGAGGAAGGTTAGGCTATGCAACAGATATTTATAGACTTTTAAATAGCTGTGAAAGTATGGCATTGAAGACATTCATGTTACCCCTTCGCTAATAATAAGGATCAGAGCTGCAGAAGATCTAGGCAGTCATGGATTTCAATCTCTGATAATTTCTAATTCTAGAAAAGTATAATAGTAATTATTTATATTTGCATAATATTTTATAAAGCACTTTTATAATCATTATCTCACTTGATCCTCACAAAATTTTTTTTGAAATAAGCAGGAACACAATATTATTAAAATCCTTATTTCTCAGAAGAGGAAACTTAAGGAGTTAGAGAATTTTAAGTTAATAGCTGGAAAAGACAAAGCTAGCAAGTACAGACAAATCTGGAATCCAGGTTTCTAACTTTTCACCCAGTGTTCCAACTGGATACCACCATAAGACCACCTCCTTCAATAAACCAGTTAATCAAGGGGCAGTTCGGACTTTGAAATGGGGAGTCTAATATCTTCTGTGACTCCCCATGTACCTATCATTCTTTTCTATGAGGCTATGAGGAGTGAGAGAAATAATGTTATATAAAGAATGTCATTCAAAGCATGACACCAACACCCCACCCCTACCCTGAACACCTATCTTATCTTCTCCTTGGGAGATTGCAGAAAAACTATATTCTTGTCATTATTTCAGGCTTTCAAATTGTGAATCTGTGGATATGAGGAATGCATTTTTAACAAGCCCATCTGGGAATTTTGATGCACACTAAAATTTTTAATAAGCACTAAAATTTCAAAACTGCTTCTGCAGAGTTTTAGTAGGCTTTGCCATCAAAGCCCACTCCACGCAGTCAGAATAGATGAAGCAGAGGAAATGTGAGGAGGGAGCTCCAGTCAGCTTCCTCTCCTGCAGAAGCAGCATCAAGGACTAGTACTGGAGAGAGGCCTTAGCCCCCCCAAAAATTCTGTCAACTCTTGAAAAGACACATACAAAAACAGGGAGCTTGCTACGAAAATACAGCTTCAAGGAAAGTCTCCTAGCTTTCCTTCCAATTAAATTGCTACTCAATAAACTCTAAATTATAGCAACTCCAAATTTGCCCCTGCATGGGCTGTAACATCAGGGCCCAAGGTTTTAAGGGGAAAAGGTGAGGCGCCATCTCCCCTTTCCCACAGAAGCCCTGTAGGGAATTGAATGTGTAGAGCACTGAGGAAAATCCACACAGAAAATATCCACTCACGCTGCCACTACTTGGCACAGAACTGTGTACACAACAGACCTGACGTTATGTTTAGGTTTTAGTAATGCAAGATTCTGGGGGGAAGGGGCAAGTGGTGGGCAGATGATATTGTCATAACCTGAATATGTTGTAACTTTACCCCTATCTCAGTTTCCAAATATCTGGCACATTCACACTTAACCTCTCCTTCCAAATAGTTTTTCTTTCCACTGCTGAATATGTTCAGGCTGATTAGAAATGACAAAGCCTGGGCCTTTCCCAAAACGACCCTCAGTACTGACATCCTCTTACAGGGCATTGTCTCTTTTATTTTGAGGATTCCCACAGGCTGAGTGGGCTTGCAGGATTCAGTGCCAGTGAAAGGGATATGATTACACAGCCTCAGGAAAGGCCTTGGGCCATTTTATCAGGATCCAAATTATCAGTGATCCAAACAGCCTGTCTAGAAGAGATTTGAGGCAACTAAAATCACATTGCATCATATCAGAAACTTAACAACAATTTTCCACAATTAATCACTAACCAAAAATGGCAGATTGTAGCCCCAGAAGTGGCAGATACTTCTAATTAGTTCTAGATGATTAACCACACACAGAAACTTGACTATACATATTAGAAGGAATTGAAGTTAATTGCTAATGTTAATAAAGCTTATATTGACTACATAGGCAAACATCAAAAGCAAAATTCAAAGCTGTTTCAAGAAAATACTGAAATGATACTGAAGGTTGCTGAACAAGGCAGCTGTTCATAGGTTTGTCAAATAAATATTAATATAAGAAGCATGTTAGTAAAATTTCTTTCTATAGGATAATTAAAAAACAGATTAAACATACACCTCCCTTTTCCTAAGGTCTCAGTTTATAAATCTAGGACCATAGTTAGATAAATAAGTTTGCATCTCCTTCTGGTAGAAAGCCAAACAGGAGCAATTTGATTTAGATTAAATATTTTCAAATGAATAATATTAATGAAAATCCAGAGGGAAAAAATGCAGAAAAACAAGTTTGCATCTCCTTCTGGTAGAAAGCCAAACGGGAGCAATTTGATTCAGATTAAATATTTTCAAATGAATAATATTAATGAAAATCCAGAGGGAAAAAATGCAGAAAAAGAAAAAAATGATACTGAAGCTTAATAGTGTTATGTTTAGGTTTTAGTAATGCAAGATTCTGGGGGGAAGGGGCAAGTGGTGGGCAGATGATATTGTCATAACCTGAATATGTTGTAACTTTACCCCTATCTCAGTTTCCAAATATCTGGCACATTCACACTTAACCTCTCCTTCCAAATAGTTTTTCTTTCCACTGCTGAATATGTTCAGGCTGATTAGAAATGACAAAGCCTGGGCCTTTCCCAAAACGACCCTCAGTACTGACCTCCTCTTACAGGGCATTGTCTCTTTTATTTTGAGGATTCCCACAGGCTGAGTGGGCTTGCAGGATTCAGTGCCAGTGAAAGGGATATGATTACACAGCCTCAGGAAAGGCCTTGGGCCATTTTATCAGGATCCAAATTATCAGTGATCCAAACAGCCTGTCTAGAAGAGATTTGAGGCAACTAAAATCACATTGCATCATATCAGAAACTTAACAACAATTTTCCACAATTAATCACTAACCAAAAATGGCAGATTGTAGCCCCAGAAGTGGCAGATACTTCTAATTAGTTCTAGATGATTAACCACACACAGAAACTTGACTATACATATTAGAAGGAATTGAAGTTAATTGCTAATGTTAATAAAGCTTATATTGACTACATAGGCAAACATCAAAAGCAAAATTCAAAGCTGTTTCAAGAAAATACTGAAATGATACTGAAGGTTGCTGAACAAGGCAGCTGTTCATAGGTTTGTCAAATAAATATTAATATAAGAAGCATGTTAGTAAAATTTCTTTCTATAGGATAATTAAAAAACAGATTAAACATACACCTCCCTTTTCCTAAGGTCTCAGTTTATAAATCTAGGACCATAGTTAGATAAACAAGTTTGCATCTCCTTCTGGTAGAAAGCCAAACGGGAGCAATTTGATTCAGATTAAATATTTTCAAATGAATAATATTAATGAAAATCCAGAGGGAAAAAATGCAGAAAAAGAAAAAAATGATACTGAAGCTTAATAGCAATGCATTACAAACAGACAGGGACACATTAACGGCCAGACATTCTGTGTGGCAAACCATTAGTTATGACAAGGTCACCTTTGCTATAATAGATATGCAGCAACCATTGATCTACAGGCTGGAAGGGACTTCAGAAATTACAAAACCCATCCCCTTTATTTTATATCTTTTGAAACTGAAGTCCTGGAGTGGGGAATGGAAGAGAAGGGAAGAAACTAATAATTATTAAGCACCTATTGTATATGAGTGTACATTTCCATACCTTTCACACACCCCACTCATTCAATCCCTTATGAATCTTGAGAGGCAGGTGTCGCTGGTCCCATCTATTACATGAGAAAACCAAGGTTTCACAGAAAAAATGGTAGAGCTTGTCCAACTGCACCATGTTGCTCTTCTGGGACAGAAAGATGGCTAGCTCATTTGGTGAACCAACAATGCTCTGGTATTATATTACTGTCTTAGGAGTTTATCCTTGATCCAGGATCAATCCTTAATAATCCTATCAGATTATTAAAATCAATACCTAGAATCTGAAAATCAATATCTGGGAAACATTTGAAAAGTGAAAACTTTTGGCAAACATTGAGTTTAAGGTTAGGGTAAATCCTATCTATTCCAGAATATGTATCTGTATACTTATTTAGAAATAAGAAAGTCAATTAGAATACATTGATTAATAATAATGACTAACATCGACTGAAGATCAACTATGTGCCTGGCTCTATCTTAAACAGTTTATTTTTATTAATACCTGATAGTATAATTGTTATTACATCTTACAGATAAAAAATTAACATACCATAGAATGGTTGAATGACTTCCACAGATTACATAGTCAAGAAATGCCAAAGCCAGATTTTAAACTCATGTTTGTGGGCACTCAAAGTGTCCCCTGCCTGTCTACGACTCAGCTCTTCTCATAATCCTTACCTCTCTATTGAATTACCAGAGCATTCTTAGTCTGAACAGTTCATCTGGACCTTGGTCTTGTTACTTATCTTGTATTTCTAATTTCTGTGGTTCTTTTCTGTGCTAATCTTGTGTCTCCACAAAGATAGAAAGCTCTCCATATCCCCCAAGACCCAGAACGGTACCTTGCATACTGTTGACAATGCAATGCCAATAGTCGTATCTGTGACAAGGGGCTACTACGGGAAACTCTGAGGAGAGGACTCAGCAGCCACTCCCCACCTCAGCTTTTTTATTCAATCACTTTCTGCATATGCTGAGAAATTTCCTGAGGCGTTCAAAAGGTAGGCATTCCTAAAGGCCCCTCTACTACCTGAGTGACCTTGGGCATGTTATTGGGCTTCTCTGTGTTTCAGTTCCCTCATCTGTAAAATGAACATACAACTACTTATCTCAAAGACTTGTATAAAACTGAGAAGAAATAACTCTTTGCTGAGTGTCTGGAATACAATAAGTGCTCGATAAATGTTGATCATGGTCTTTCTTGGTTCCAGCCTTTGCTAATAATCCTTAGATAATCCTAGGACTGACAATCCTTGCATTCCCTCTGCTTCTCCTTGTTATGACCCAACAAACGTTTGCAACCCAGTTGTCACCTGCTTGGGGGTAGCCGTCTCCATAATTCTCATTCCCACAGCCCTGGTTGAATTGATCATATTTTCCTTTGTGCTTCCTCTGAAATATGTATAGACTTCAGTAATTTCTGCAGTGTACTAAGGTACTTTTTTCCCCTTTAATTTGTCTTTTTCTTAGTAGTCCTGGGCAATAATCTGCTTGACAGTGGTGTCTAAGATATCTTTTTACAGTGTGCTTCTAGCATTTTTATTGAGCCAATCCTCAGATATAATATACAAACAAACTCTTCCTTCCTTGGTAAATCCAATACTGGTTCTTATCTTGTATCAGGAACACAGTGTTTTCAAAATACTAAAAACTCTTCCTCAGTAACACTCAAAGCTTTTCTGTTTTCTGTTACATGAAGATTAAGCTCTATTTGGACTTCAAAATCCTGTATCATCTGTCCTCACTATATTGATCCAATCTTATGCTATACCAATTATGAACCCTTAGCTTATTAGGCTGCTTCCATGCTACTCATGATAAAACAATGTTTATTTCCATCATTATACACTTTTTCAAATCAGAACTTCTATTATTAAGTTACTCAACGGAGAAAATGTGATGATTTTCTTTGTTGCACTACTTACACTGAACAAGGATATCTCATTTTATTTAACGGTATTTTATTGGCTTCTCTGACTCTTAATCGAATGCTCTAGTATATGATAAATCACACAGTCTATGGCCTAGGTTCAAAACTTGCCTACATCACTTAAAAGATGCATGCACTTGAACAAGTTCTTTAACTTCCCTAAGCCTCAATATGCTTATTTGTCAAGGGTCAAGAACATTAATACCCAACTCACTGGATTATTATGAGGATAAAATAAGATAATAGCACAAGGCAAGTGCTCAATAAATGCTAGCTCTGATAATGGTGTTGACTATAGTGGAGAATTTATTTCCTTGAAGCAAAAATAATATTCAATTTGGACCCACTGAATTTGGAGGCAAAAAAATAAACTAAAAACTACATCTTTTCCAATATATGAGCTGATTTATTTTCACCTGTCTTCATCATTTACAAATCAGTTTTTAACGAAAATAAATAATCAGAGTTTTTGACTTCTTGCTATAGCCAAAACCAGATACTGTTAATATATGTTAATACTATAAATATATGTTAATAGAATAATAATATGCTAGAATAACTATTTTCTATATATTCTCATATCAACACTAGTTGCAAGCAGGAAAAAAAAGTAGCACATAAAGTGGGAGAATAAAGGAAAGTTATGGTTGCCATTGCTATTATCGAAATTTAAAAATTTTAATGAAGTCAAGAAAGCTAACTACAAAAATCCAAAATCTATGACTCATATACATTAGACCTTGTATTTTACCCGAAATTTTCAGGTACAGAGAACATCTCATTTAAACAGAATTTTTAAAAATGCTTTTATTTTGGGCTGGCCCCATGGCTCACTCGGGAGAGTGTGGCACTGGGAGTGCAGCAGCGCTCCCACCACGGGTTCGGATCCTATATAGGGATGGCTGGTGTACTCACTGGCTGAGCACGGTGCAGACGACACCAAGCCAAGGGTTGCTATCCCCTTACTGGTCACATAAAAATAATGTTTTTATTTTTACTTTAAGATTAATGTTTCACAAAATAAGTGTACTATGTGCATAACAACTGGGAGTGCAGCAGCGCTCCCACCACGGGTTCGGATCCTATATAGGGATGGCTGGTGTACTCACTGGCTGAGCATGGTGCAGACGACACCAAGCCAAGGGTTGCTATCCCCTTACTGGTCACATAAAAAAAATGTTTTTATTTTTACTTTAAGATTAATGTTTCACAAAATAAGTGTACTATGTGCATAACATTGTCATTGCATAAGCAAGACACCCACTCCCTCCAATCATTTTAATGAGAAAATCCCATTTCTACTCACCTTCTGCTTCTCATTAAAAATATAGTCTGCTAACCTGGCTTCCCATTTTTTGGCAGTGAGAAGCTAAGTCCTCAAAATTATTTCCAAGAGTGTAGGTATATGTTAGGAACAGTTTCAAAGTGTTTTCCACAAAGCCCAAATGCTTTCTTCACATGCATGTGGCTTTCACTGTGTCATTACGAACATAGCACAACAGGCTGGGCAACATACTCCTTAGACTTAAACATCAGAGGAAACCATTAAAGAACATGATTGAAGCTGACCTAAGAAATGAGTAAATGTAGAACCAAAATAAATACATGAATTTAGATGAACACAAAGGTTCTCAGTTTAGTTCTTATGAAGATCCCAGATTCCTAAATCCCACTAGAATATTTCTGAACTCTGGGATGAGCATGTATATCTACATTCAAAAAAAAAAAAAAAAAAAAAAAAAAAAAAAAAAAAAAAAAAAAAAACCTCTCTACATGATTGATATACATAATGAAATGAAAGGACTAAAGAATGGTTCCCTAAAAATGGAAAGGTGGCAAGTATCTCTTTCCCACTTAACAAGCAGATAGATAAATAAAATTATAAAAATACACATATTTTCTTCTCATCAGACTTTTATGATGAGAAGAAATGGAGTGCAGTTTGCCTAACTGGATATACAGGGGAAAAAAATCTCATAAAAAGGAGTAACACAGAATGTTTGACTAAAAACATACAATTCAGTATTCCAGAACTACCATTTAAATAAATGTTTGACAGTCTTCTGCTTGAAAACTGACTTGTGTTATTTTCTCACTAAATTAGTTACTCAGTATTATGTATTATATTCACACCACCAGAAGCAGCAGAAAAGCAATGTAAGATTTTGTGCCTGAATGGAAGGGAACCAATACTAACAGTCAGGCACTTTCATATATGTTTAAATATGAGATTCTCAAAGGAGGTTCTTACAGTCCTAATGATATTCTCAGCAGCCCCTAAATTTTCTGTAGAGACTTAAAAAACACTGGGTTTTGAATTTTTTGAAAATTATATATGCATATGTGAGAGTCTGTATGTATGTGTGTTTATACATAGTAACATCATCGTCTTCATTTTTAAAATTCTCTGTTAACTTTTAAGATGGAGAAACTCAAAAAGATACAATAGTTTGTCAAAGTCTGAGTTCAAATGCAGCAGTTAGAATACAGTTGGGGCTGGTCTGTTCCCCAAATCAATGCTCTGTGTTCTCTACTTAGGTGCTTCTCAAAATCTCTTGGTGCTTTATTAATTGGCCACTCAGATCTGAACAATTTTACAGCACTTCTGTAGGCCTTACATTCCTCATATGTAAAACAAAGATAAATAATTAAAACTTTCTCTACAGGATCATTTATATTTACATGAAAATTATATTGAAGAGCACTCTGTAATACTGCTAAACACTAGAGAAATCTAATGGATTACCAATACATGTAAAAAATTGACTCAGATGTAAATGTAAATATTGCAACAGGCATTTGGAAAAGGAAGGTAGGTATCTGATTAAAGAAAAGAGCTTGGGCATTTTCAAGAGTTCAAACTATAACTATCTTTTCTCAGTAATTTCAGAAAACAAAGTCTCAGAGAAGTTGTTAGAAGATACCAGAAATTAATAATATATCCCAAACACAGAAGAAAATATGAAATAGAATAACTTGGTGAGTAACATCAACACGAGCTTGACCAAATTACTCCTTTCATATAAAATCCCAATTTGAAGTTAGAAAGAGTTTTTAATCACATGAAAAAAAAACACTAAGTTTCATCATGGAAAAAGCATTCTATCACAATGAAAATTTAAGTACCTTGAGGATTAGTATTTAGAAGTATTAGTATTTATTAGTATAAAGATAAAAGAGGTTAGCATGCTTTTGGTGCATGCTTTCTTCTATCTCCAACACTGCTCAGAAAAAATATAATTAAAATAATTTATTTAATTGTAATATGCTTAGACAGTTTATGAATCAGAGACACAGTCAATTTGTTTTATGCCCAAAGATGATCTCTATGATTTGTAAGTAGGTCTGACATTTTCCAGGACCCATTTTCCTTTAAAGGTTGAATTAAATAGTTTTGAATTTAGAAACTGCATTATAGAATACTGAACCTGGCATCTATATTGTCAAGGTGAGGATTCTGTGGCTTCAGGAATGTGAGGATTTACAGAGTCACATAGCAAATGGGTGCTCAATGCTGGATATTACCTCAGATTTTCTAACTACAGGTTCAGTGATATCTTCTTTTTAAACACTAAAAAGCAAAAATAAAAACAAAACATAGCATTAGTCTAGGTATTTTTTAAATAAAGTTACAATTTAGAATAAAAAACATACTAGTTGTGAATGGTCATAAATGGAAAGGATCTCATAAATCATTTATTTCAACTTTCAGTGATATCTTCTTTTTAAACACTAAAAAGCAAAAATAAAAACAAAACATAGCATTAGTCTAGGTACTTTTTAAATAAAGTTACAATTTAGAATAAAAACATACTAGTTGTGAATGGTCATAAATGGAAAGGATCTCATAAATCATTTATTTCAACACTCATATTTACAGATAACAAGCTAGAACCCAGAGAAATGCTCTCATCTAAAGA
This sequence comes from Galeopterus variegatus, assembly GCF_000696425.1. Taxonomy (NCBI): domain Eukaryota; kingdom Metazoa; phylum Chordata; class Mammalia; order Dermoptera; family Cynocephalidae; genus Galeopterus; species Galeopterus variegatus. The sequence continues at coordinate 16,283 of NW_007739813.1, forward strand.
TAGACTATCAGTAGAAGAGGCTACGTTATAATTTTGGTTTTCTGTGTTCCAAGTCTGTTTATCTTCCACATATGTGCTGCCATATTCAGTCAGTAAGAGTTTGTTAGGCAATTATTTACATGGTGTTCATGGGTATGAAAAGGAAATAGGGAATAAGACCTCAGCACAACAAGATCTTATAAAAGTCATTAAATAGAATTAATATGCTCATTTTAGTCATATATGATTGTGTCTTTGGGATTTTCTAACAAATGTAAATGATGAGTAAATATACAATATAGCATATGTGTTATATGAGGGTACTCCAAAAAAAGTTCATGAAGAGATTCATATTATCTTTGAATTATGTTTTTTCATGAACATTTAAAGTATCCTCATATATAATATATAACATATATAACATGTATATACTAGGTATCATATATTATAGAATGAACAAACTTGAACATAAAACAATGAAAATATTTAGTCTGTAAAATAGAAAGAACAAAAGTTGAAGAGTGAACAGAGACTAAGGGATATGTAGGATGCCATCAAGAAGAACAACCTATACGTTATGGCTGTCCCAGAAGGAGAAGAAGATAAAAAGAGGAAGAGAGAATATTTGAAAAAATAATGGCTGAAAACTTGCCATATTTGATGACAGTCATAAAAAAAGCCTCCAGAAGGCTCAACCAAATCCAAGTAAGAGGAATTCAAAGAGACCCATGCTGAGATACATTATAATCAAACATTTTAAAGACAAAGATAAAAAGAGGATCTTTAAAGTAGTGAGAAAGAAGTGGCTCATTACACACAAGGGATCTTCACTAAGTATACAAACATATTTTTCATCAGAAATGTTGAAGGACACAAGGTAGTGGACCAATGTACTCAAAGTGCTAAAAGAAAAACAAAATTGTCAAATAAGAATCCTATGTTTGGCAAAACTGTCCTCCTAAAGTGAGGGAGAAATTAAAACATTCCCAGATAAACAAAAGCTGAAGGAGTTTATTACCACTAGATCTGCTCTACAAGAAATTCTCAAGGTAATTCTGTATGGTTAAATGAAAAGTCACCAGCCATAAGAAGAAATAAAGTATATATATATATATAAATGCACAGACAATTATAAAAGATAGTTTTATTGTAGCAATATTTTGTAATTCCACTTTTTGTTTTCTATATGATTTCATTACATAATCTAACACATTAAAAAATCATTAGTTTAAAAGCTAGTATTATTTTAAGTTTGGTTAGTACCTCCACATTTTTCTCTTCAATTTAAGAGTCTAATGCCTTTAAAAGAATTATTAGCTCATTTGCTTGGGCACACAACATAAAAAAAAATGTCATTGTGTTACATCAGCAACTGAAAGGATGAGGACAGAGCTGTTAAAAGAGCAGGATTTTTATGTTATTGAAGTTAAGTTGGTATAAATTCAAATCAGCGTGTTGTAAATTTAGGTTGCTAAAAATAATCCCTATGGTAACCACAAAGAAAATAGCTAATACCTCTAATCAAAGGACAGAGATTGGCAGAATGGACAAAACACTTTTTCATACTATGTGTTGTGTACAAGACTCTCACTTGAGATCCAAAGACACAAATTCATTGAAAATGAAAGGATGAAAAATATATTCCATGCAAATAGTAACCAAAAGAAAGCAAGGATGGCTACATTAATATCGGACAAAATGGACTTGAAATCAAAAGAGTTTATGAGATAAGAACGACATTATAGATTAATAAAATATTTACTACAGCAAGAATATATAATAGTGTTAAACATCCAAACACCTAATGATAGTTCATTAAAATATGTAAAGTGAGAAGTGACAGAATTAAAGGGAGAAATAGACAGTTTTACAATAATAGTTGCAGATTTCAATACCTTTCTCTTGATAATGGATAGAACTACCAGACAGAAGATAAATAAGAAAATAAAGGACTTCAAACAATAAACCAATTAGATCTAACAGATACACAAAGAGAACTCTACCAAACAACATACCACACATATTTTTCTCAAGTGCACATGAGACATTTTCTAGGATAAACCAAATATTATTCCACAGACTAAATCTTTATATAAGACTAAATCTCAATAGATTTTAAAAGATATACAAAATATTTTCTCTTACCACAAAGAAGTTAGAAATTAATAACATAAATAAAACTGGAAAATTCACAAAATTGTGGAAATTAAACAACACACTCCTAAAGAGCAAATAGATCAAAGAAGAAATCACAAGGGAAATTAGAAAATACAGGTAGATGAAAATTAGAACACAATATACCAAAACTTATAGGACACAATGAAAGCAGTGCTAAAGGGGGAACCCATAAACACTGCATTAAAAAAAAACAAGAAATATTTTGAATCAATTACCTAACTTCACAACTTAAGGTCCTAGGAAAATAGGACACAATGAAAGCAGTGCTAAAGGGGGAACCCATAAACACTGCATTAAAAAAAACAAGAAATATTTTGAATCAATTACCTAACTTCACAACTTAAGGTCCTAGGAAAAGAACAAACTAAACCCAAAGCTAGAAGAAGGAAAGAATTGATAAAGATTAGAGCACACTTAAATGAAATAGAGACAAGAAAAACATTACAAAAATAAATGAAACCAAAAGTTGGTTCTTTGGAAAGATCAACAAAATTGACAGAATTTTAGGTAGATGAATGAAGAAAAATAGAGAAGACTCAATTACTAAAATCAGAAATAAAAGTGGGGACATGAGTAATGATTCTAAGGAAATAAAAAAGGATTATAAGAGAGTATTATAAATAATTCTACATCAATATACAGGATAATTTAGATGAAATGGGCAAGATCCAAGAAACACAAAACCTATTAAGGCTAAATTATAAAGAAATAGAAAATCTGGATAGACAACTAACTTCTAAAGAGACTGAATCAGTACACAAAAATTTCCTAACTGAGAAAAGCCCTGGATCTCATGGCTTCACATGTAAATTCTACCAAACATGTAAAGAAGAACTAACACTAATCCTTCTCAAACTTTTCCAAAAAAAAAAAATTGAAGAGAAAAGAACACTTTCTAATTCATTCTATGAGGACAGAATTATCCCAATATCAAAGCCAGGCAAAGATGCTATAGGAATATAAAGCTATGGAAGAATATCGCTTATGAACATTAATGCAAAAATCCTCCACAAAATGCTAGAAAAACAAATTCAGCATCATGTTAAAAGGATTATACACCATGATCAAGTGTGATTTATTACTGGAATGGGAAGATTTTGCAACATATAAAATGTAATGAGCAATGCAACATTCAACATTAAAAGAATGAAGGGGAAAACCATATGATCATCTCAACTGATGCAGAAAAAGCATTTAGCAAAACTCAACACCCATTCATGATTAAGAAAAATAAAATCAAAAACAATCAACAAACTAAGAGTAGAAGGAAACTACCTCAACATAATAAAAGCCATATGAAGAACCCACAGTGAACATCATACACAATGGCAAAAGATTGAAAGCTTTTCTTCTAAGATTAGAAACAAGGCAAGGATGCCTACTTTCACTATTATTCAACATAGTACTGGAGGTTCAAGCCAGAGCAGTTAGGCAAATGAAATGGAATGAAGTAAAATAAAATAAAATAATGAAAGACATCCAAATTGGAAAGAAAGAAGTAAAATTATCTGTGTCACAGATGGAATGATCTTTTATTTAGAAAACTCTAAAGATTCCACAAAAACCTGTTAGAGCTAATGAATGAATTCAGTGAAGTAGCAGGATACAAAGTTAATTCACAAAAATCAGCCACAGTTCTATAACAGTGAACAACCTGAAAATTAAATTACAAGAACAATTAAATTTACAATAGCATAAAGAAAAGTGCTTGACAATAAAGTTAAGCAAGGAGTTGAAAGAATTGTATACTGAAAACTACAAACATTACTGAAAGAACTTGAGGAAGACAAAACAAATGAAGACACATCTTATGATCATGGATTGGAAGAATTAACATTGTTAGGATGGCAATATCACCCAAAATGATCTACAGATTCAATGCAATTCCTATCAATTCCCAATGATTTTTGTTGTTGTTGTTTCAGAAATAGAAAAACCCATTATAAAATTTGTATGAAACCTCAATGAAGACTGAAGAGAATACAAATAAACAAAAATCTTGAAAAAGAGGAGCAAAACAGGAGGACTCACAATTCTTACTTAAAACTTACTTAAAAACTTTCTGCAAAGCTACAGTAATTAAAATAGTGTAGTGCTGGCATATAGACAGATGTATAGACTAATGGATTAGAATAGAGAGCCCAGAAATAAATTCTCACATATACAGTCAAATGAGTTTTGACAAGGGTATCGAGACCATTCCATGGGTAAATGAGAAACTTTTAAAAAAATGGTGCTGAGAAAACTGGATTTCCACAGGCAGAAGAATGAGATTACACCTTTACTTAATACTGTATACAAAAATTAACTGAGAATGAATTAAAGACCTAAATATCATAGTTTAACTATAAAACTCTTAGAATAAACCTTAGGACAGAAGCTTCATGAGAGTACATTTGGAAACGATTTCTTGGATATGAAACCATAGTCACAGGCAACAAAAGAAAACAATAGACAAATTAAGTTTCATAAAATTTTTAAAACTTTGTGCATTCAAAGTCATATCAACAGATTAAAAAGGCAACCCACAATACGGGAGAAAATATTTGAAAATCATATATCTGATAAAGAATCAATACCTAGAATATGGAGCGATCTCCTAAAACTCAACAACAAAAATAGAAAACAACCTGATTCAAAAATGGGCAAAGATCTTGAACAGAGATCTCACCAAAGAAGATATACAAATAGCCAATAAGCACATGAAAAGATGATCAGCATCACTAGTCATTAGGGAAAGGCAAATATAAACTATGAGATACCAACTCACAGCAATTATGATGGCTATCATAGGGGGGAAAAAAGCAGAAAATACCAAGTGTTGATGAGGATATGAAGAAATTGGAACTCTTGCACACTGCTGGTGGGAATGTAAAGTGATATAGCTACTGTAGAAAACAGTATGACAATTCCTCAAAAAATCTAAAGTATAATTTCCACTGGTTCCAGCAATTGCATGTGGTTATATACCCAAAGAATTAAGAGCAGGATTTCAAAGAGATATTTTACACCCATGTTCATATCAGTATTATTCACAATAGCTAAAACATGGAAGCAAACCAAGTGCCCATTGATGAATGAATGGATAAACAAAATATGGTATATACATACCATGGAATATTATTCGGCCTTCAAAAGAAAGAAAATGCTATGACATGGATGAAATTGAGGACATTATGATAAGTACAGTAAGCCAGTCACAAAAAAGACAAATATTGTATGATTCTACTTATGTAAGGTACTTAGAGTAGTCAAAATTATAAAGACAGAAAGTAGAACGATGGTTGCCAGGGACTGTGGGGAGGAGAGAATGAGAGTTATTGTGTAATGGGTATAGAGTTTCGGTTTTACAAGGAGAAAAGAGTTATGGAGATGAATAGTGGTGGTGTCTCCAAAATATTATAAATTTAATACCAGTGAATTACACACTTAAAGTGGTTAAGATGGTAAATTTTTTATTATATGTATTTACCACAGTAAGCAAAAGAAAACAAAAAAACTGAAAAAGAAGAAGATAATTAAAAAAGTTTTGGGGCTGGCTGGTTGGCTCACTTGGTTAGAGCACTGTGCTGATGACACCAGGGTTAAGGGTTTGGATCCCCGTACCAGATAGTTGCCAAAAAAAAGAAAAAAAGAAGTTTTTAAAAATAGCCATGCCCTAAATGTAATCACACAGGCCCTTATTAGAAGGAGAAAAGAGAGTTAATTTGGAATATGATGTGATGGCAGAGGAAAGAAGTCAGAGCACTGTGAAGAAAGGACCATAAACCAGGAAATGCAGACGGCCTCCAGAAACTGAAAAAGGCGAGGAGACAGACTTCGCCCTGAAGGCTCCACAGACACACAGTCCTGCTGAACTTTGTTTTATACTTTGGACCTCCGGAACTGTAATAGAATGAATTTGTGTTGTTTTATTCTTCACACCACCCTTTCTCCAATGTATGAAACAACCCTACTGAACGAGGTGCTGGTCTAAGTAACTTTGGAAATGAATGGAATCTGTAAGACTAGGCAACGGGAATAATTGCACATACGTACTTTCCTCCAGTCAATAAAGTAGCTTCCCATGAGGATATGGTCTAACAATTCTGATACAGATATACAAGTATTCTTTAATTGAACAACTAAACTAGGCAACGGGAATAATTGCACATACGTACTTTCCTCCAGTCAATAAAGTAGCTTCCCATGGGGAAATGGTCTAACAATTCTGATACAGATATACAAGTATTCTTTAATTGAACAACTAAGTAAATTAGTAGCAAATGGTGGGAGCCTGGTGAGGAGGCTAGAATGATCATATAGTAATTGG
>NW_007739813.1:23923-25682 GCF_000696425.1 Galeopterus variegatus
CTAAGGAAATCTTCATAAACTATGGCCTTCACTTAATAATTATGTATCAATATTGTTTCATAAATTTTAACAAATAATACTCATGTAAGATGTTAATAGTAGAGTAAACTCTGTGGGTAGGAGTAGAAGGAGTAATATGAAAATTTTGCAGTATATGCTCAATTTTCAGAAGATCTAAAACTGTTCTAAAAAATAGTTTATTCATTGAAAAAAAAGTCAATTGAAAAAGTATTGATTTCAATTACTTGAGATATAGCCAAGTAGTTTCTGGTTTAACCTCAGGAGAAGCAGAAGCTGTGTTGGCTTGTTTACGTACTTGTTTCATTACTTTGTGATTGCTGGTATACGTCGGTAACACTGAAAGGGATTTTATCACATGAAAGTAGCAACAGGAATACGCTTCTGGCAAAGAATGTATTCTTGACAGAAATTGACAGGGGTTACAATTTGGTGGCATCCTATGATTTAAATCTTTTATGACACGTATTAGTAGAATTTGATGGAATGTTAATTTAAATATAATCATGTGATAATATATTCAGTTCCAAAAAGAATAACAGAGAGGCATTTGCCATTTAGACTCAGAATGGATTCCTGGACAGATATGACCATATTGCCACTCAGCAGTAGCCAAGCAATTTAAATGCCTTTTTCTAATTTTTAACTCAGTTAAATCAGAAATCCATCCCTCAGTACATGGTAAGCCCATGTGCTCATGAAAACAGAACTCCCTAAAACCAGAAAAACAAATGGCTTAATATGAAGCTAATACCATAAAAAGTTAGACATGGAAAGATTATTTTAGAGATCATCTAGCCCTAGGCTTTACAGTATGGTAGCCATGAGCTACNCCATACCAGATTTTGATTTCTATTACCATTCTCTAATAAAATGACAGGGCTGCTTGGAGACATGGCTGATTCTAGGTGCAGGAAACATACAAGAAAAGCCTGGAGCATCTTGCAGTGCCATTAATAAGGAAGCCCACAGAAAACAACAACAAAACACATTAATGGGGGTATATCAAAAAGACACAGAGGCCACTGAAAGAACTCTCAGTGGACGAAGACGGACACTTTGAACAACAAAATAAAATGTTGAGTATAACCCAAAGTATAAAATAAAGATCCACAAGTCCATACTGATATGAATAAAGGATTGAATAAAGTAATAAATAAAGGAGAACACAAAAGTCAACCATGCAGAAGAATTCCAATTAAGTTATATAGATAGTTAACTCTAAAGGAGGGGGAGCAAATCTCTCTACTTTAAAAGTATGGCCTATGCAGAGTGATTTCCTTTCGAAGAGTAAAGTATGGAATGGGTGAGGAGAGAGTAACTTTGCAGTGCGAAACCTGACACACTCTACCTTAGCCAGGTGATCAAGGGTAACACCAACAGTCATAAATCATGTTGATAGTATACATCTTTGATACGTGATTAAAATGGCACTTGACCTCTGTTATCTACCTCTCTAAAACCTTAACACCAATTCAACCATAAAAAAAATTGGGCAAGTCTCAATTTGGAGACATTCTACAAAATACCCAACCTATACTCATCAAAACTCTCAAGATAAGAAAAACAAGTAATGTATGAGAAACTACCATAGCCAAGAGGAGACTAAGATATGATGACTAAATTCAATGTAGTGCCCTGGATGGGATCCCAGAACAGAAAAAGGACATCAAGTAAAAACTAAGGAAATCTTCATAAACTATGGCCTTCACTTAATAATTATGTATCAATATTGTTTCAT
>NW_007739813.1:27098-28152 GCF_000696425.1 Galeopterus variegatus
TAATTTTTAACTCAGTTAAATCAGAAATCCATCCCTCAGTACATGGTAAGCCCATGTGCTCTTGAAAACAGAACTCCCTAAAACCAGAAAAACAAATGGCTTAATATGAAGCTAATACCATAGAAAGTTAGACAGGGAAAGATTATTTTAGAGATCATCTAGCCCTAGGCTTTACAGTATGGTAGCCATGAGCTACTTAACATGTGCCTAGGACAAATTAAGTTGTGCTATAAGCATTAAATACACTTGGTTTTTGAAGACTTAGTACCAAAAAATAGAAAGCAAAATAGCTCAATAATTTTTATATTGCTCACATATTGAATAGTAATATTTTAGGTATAGTAGGTTAAATAAAATAAAATATTAAAAATTCACCTGCTCCTTTTCACTTTTATGATGATGTTATTTATCATACATGTGGCTCACATTCTATTACCAAACTATTCCAAAAGATTGAAACAGACGCAAAACTCCCAAACTCATTCTATGAAGCAAACATCATCACGTTATATTTATATTGGACAACTTTGGTCTAGTCTTATTGACTTTTTATATAAGGGAAGAAACTATAGCCCAGAGAAATTTTATAATCAATGCAAGGTCTTGTTCTTTGTTCATCTGGATATTTTTTAACAAAAATGTTTCACTATTTAACTGGAGAGGGAAATTGTTTCAAGTTCAGTATCACTAAGGATGTTTTCACTTAGGTTTCATGAAGTTCAAATATATTTTACATAACAGTGTCACGGCTCCCTACTGAAGCAAGATCTTGGCCTTCTGCTCTTCAGGGTTGAATAAAATGAGCTTCCACTTATTGAGTGCTTATTCTATCAAGATGAGAGCTGCCCCTTGTATAACAAATAGCTCACTTAATTTGTTGAGTTTGATTCTCACAAAAATCCTTCACAGATGAAGAATCTGATGCTCAGAGAGCAATTTGCTTAAGTAACCTCATAAATTCAGAAAGTGATAGTCATGGGATTCAAACGAGGTGCTGGAACTAAAGCCCGTGTTCTATCCGCTGTTCTCAACTGATTCCTGAATACGTGAAGTG
>NW_007739813.1:28804-30611 GCF_000696425.1 Galeopterus variegatus
ATGGGACACAATAACTAACTACATTGTATATTGACAAAATAAAAATAAAAATAAAAAAAAGGATTACACTGCGACAGAGGCCAAGGAGAAAGGAAATCACTTTGAGTCTGAATAAGTGTTCACTTTTCCTGCTATTTAGCAAACCCCCTGAAGGTTTCTGTAACAGGATTTTGTTCTGTGCTCTTTCAGGGGGGAGAGGAAATGACATCAAAGTTTTCTATTTTCAGAATTAAGGAAATTAATATCCCCACATACCCATCCCCATTCCCACCCACACACAGAGCTCTAGAAAAGATTCATCACCCTCGAAACTGCTCTTCCTCCTAACTTCTATATTGCAGCCAAGTTTTTTCATTAGGGATTTTAGTCACCAAAAAGCAAACACCATGATCATCTGATTCAAATGAAGCATTTTCACCTCACACATCCACTTCGTCGCGAAGGTCCATTAATTCCAACTCCATGAGGTCTNCTACTGAAGCAAGATCTTGGCCTTCTGCTCTTCAGGGTTAAATAAAATGAGCTACCACTTATTGAGTGCTTATTCTATCAAGATGAGAGCTGCCCCTTGTATAACAAATAGCTCACTTAATTTGTTGAGTTTGATTCTCACAAAAATCCTTCACAGATGAAGAATCTGATGCTCAGAGAGCAATTTGCTTAAGTAACCTCATAAATTCAGAAAGTGATAGTCATGGGATTCAAACGAGGTGCTGGAACTAAAGCCCGTGTTCCATCCGCTGTTCTCAACTGATTCCTGAATACGTGAAGTGTTTATCTAAGTTGTAAATAGCTGTTAATAGGAACCCTGTAAGAATCATTGAGTGTTTCACACCTATTCACCACTAGCAGGCAGTTGAGATACCTCAAATTCTTCATCTGGCAGAACCGAGCCATGGTAGTATTTAGTCTAAATCAAACAAGCATCTACCATATTTTGCTCTCTGGTGCCTGAAATGCATCAAGCTTTGCTGGGTATAAAGGATCACACTGCATATTTACACACACACACACACACACATACACACACACACACTCTCACACACACTCACACAAAAACAAACAAATAGCAACAACAACATCAACAACAACAAAAAAAACGGGGAGGGGGGGCAGAGGAAGATTTAAAAACCACAACTTTTTTTTTTTTAAAGTTCTTACAACAAGAAAATGGAGGGGACACATCTGGGGGGGGGGGGGGAGAGGGGGGGGGGAGGGGGGGTTTGGTGATGGGACACAATAACTAACTACATTGTATATTGACAAAAATAAATAAATAAATAAAGAACTAGAAAAACAAGAACAATCCAAACCCAATTAGTAGATGGAGAAAAATAATTAAGATTAGAGCAGAACTAAATGAAATAGATACCCAAAAAATGATACAAAAATCAAAGAAACAAAAAGTTGGTTTTTTGAAAAGATAAATAAAACTGACAACCTTTAGCAAGGCTAACTAAGAAGAGAGAAGATCCAAATAAAAATTAGAAATGAAAAAGGTCATATTACAACTGATATCTCAGAAATACAAGGAATCATTAGAGACTACTATAAACAATGATATTCCAACAAATTTGAAAATCTGGAGGAAACTGACAAATTTCTGTACACATGCAAACTACCAAACTGAGCCAAGAAGATATAGAAAATCTGAACAGACCCATAACAATAAAAGAGATTGAAGCTGTTATCAGAAGGCTCCCAACAAAGAAAAGCCCAGGACTGGAAGGGTTGGCTTCAGAGTTCTACCAAACCTTCAAAGAGGAGTTGATACCAATTCTCTACAAACTATTCAAAAAGATTGAAA
>NW_007739813.1:31578-32765 GCF_000696425.1 Galeopterus variegatus
GAAGGTCCATTAATTCCAACTCCATGAGGTCTCCTGCATCCTTTCCCTGTTCTTCTTCATCATGGCAACTTCCCTAGTCAAGGCCCCCATCCTCTCTTCCTAGACAACTGCTGCATCTCTCTCTTGTTCTCCATGTTCCAGCCACTCTGGTTTTCTTTCATCTTTTCACAAATAAGATGCTTCACCCTATGCGTAGAATGTTCTCCACACACTTCCTTTTCCTAGCTAAGTCTAACTCATTCTTCAGATTTCAATTATTCTGCAGAACCCTTTTCTGACCTCCTTAGAGGAGGGAGGTCTTCTTTTAATAGGCTCCTTTGGCATCCTATTTTCCTTGTGACACTTCTAATGATAAAAATTAATTGTCCAGGGCCGAGCCCGTGGGGCACTCGGGAGAGTGTGGCGCTGGGAGCACAGCAGTGCTCCCGCCGCGGGTTCGGATCCTATATAGGGATGACCGGTGCGCTCACAGCGTTCACTGGCTGAGCGCAGTGCAGCCGGTCTCAAAAAGGACAAAAAAAAAAAGAAAAAAAATTAATTGTCCAACCATATTCTTTATACCTAACCCCCTCCTGGAATGCTTTTAAACATTTATGCTAGGCTTTACACTACACTGCTTTCTCTAATCAAGGATTCCTCTATTACTTCCACTGGATCATCTTCGAAAATTTCCAAAATATTAGTAAAAGCGACAACTGTTTGTTCATTTATTTTTAACTTCCAGATAGTTGAGAGCGAGTTCTCAACTATCTGGAAGTTAAAAGTAAATGAACACAATTTTTTGACTTTTTAAATTGTCAGTTTTTTTTTTTCCTTTTTGTCTTTTTTACTGACTGGTAATGGGATCGCAACCCTCAGTGTCATGCCCGTACCAGGGACCGGCAACGGGATCGCAACCCTCAGTGTTGCATCCGCACCACGCTCAGCCAGTGAGAGGGAACCGGTCTCCACATGGGATCCGAACCCTCAGCGGGAGCGCCTCCGCGCTCCCAAGTGGCGCACTCTCCAGTACGCCACCGGGCTGGCCCAAATTGTCACAGTTTTTGACTCTTTTTCTTCACCTCTCTATATAAAGTTGACCAAACTTCTTTCCAGTTGTATGATATTGGGAAAGTACCTTACCTTCTCAGTAAGTCAGTTTCTTCATCTGAAGAATGGAGGATAATAATATCCCTGAACCCAACAGA
>NW_007739814.1:0-1015 GCF_000696425.1 Galeopterus variegatus
GTTCCATAACTTGGCCATTGTAAATAGAGCTGCAATAAACATGAGAGGGCAGGTATCCCTTCAACATGATGATTTCCATTCCTTTGGGTAAATACCAAGCAGTGGAATTGCTGTATTGTATGGCAGTTCTATCTGTAGTTGTTTTAGGAATTTCCATACCATTTTCCATAATTGCTCCACCAATTTACAGTCCCACCAACAGTGTATGAGGGTTCCCCTTTCTCCACATCTTTGCCAGCATTTGTTATTCTCTCTTTTTTTGTTTTGGTAATAGCCAGTCTAACTGTGGTGAGATGATATCTCAATGAGGTTTTAATTTGCATTCCCTGATGTTTAGTGATGTTGAGCATTTTTTCCTGTGTCTCTTGGCCATTTGTATACCTTCCTTTGAGAAATGCCTATTCTCTCCTTCGCCCATTTTTTTTTCATAGATAAAAGGTTTTTTATTTTTATTTTTATTTTGTCAATATACAATGTAGTTAGTTATTGTGTCCCATCACCAAAACCTCCCTCTCCCCCCTCCCACCCAGATGTGTCCCCTCCATTTTCTCGTTGTACAAATTCAATGCAATCCCCATCAAAATTCCTATGACTTTTCTCTCAGAAATGGAAAGAACTATACAGTCATTTATCTGGAATAACAAAAGACCAAGAATAGCCAAAGCAACGCTGAGCAAAAAAAATAAAGCTGGAGGTATTACTCTACCTGACTTTAAACTATACTACAAAGCTATAATAACCAAAACAGCATGGTACTGGTATAAAAACAGAGACACTGATCAATAGAATAGAATAGAGCACCCAGAAATCAGCCCATGCGCTTACTGCCATTTGATCTGTGACAAAGGCACCAAGCCTATTCACTGGGGTTGGGACTCCCTCTTCAGCAAAGGGTGCTGGGATAACTGGATATTCATATGCAGGAGATTGAAACTAGACCAATACCTCTCACCATATACGAAAATCAACTCAAAATGGATTAAGGACTTAAATATACACCCCGAATCAATAAAAC
>NW_007739814.1:1757-15680 GCF_000696425.1 Galeopterus variegatus
TCCAGTTTTTGTTATTTAGGTCTTCTCTGTCTCTCTTTTAGTCTAGCTAATGGTTTTTATATTTTGTTTATCTTCTCAAAAACCAACTTTTTGTTTCATTGATCCTTTGTATCATTTTTTGGGTTTCTGTTACATTTTTAGTTCTGCTCTGCTCTTTCTTTCTTTGCATCTACTAATTTGGGGAATGAATTGTTCTAGATTTTCTAGTTCTTTGAGATGCAGCATTAGATTATTTATATGAAATTATTTTATCCTTTTGATGTAAGCACTTATTGCAGTAAACTTCCCTCTAAGATGTGCTTTTGTAACATCACAAAGATTTTGGAATGATATGTCTTTATTTTCATTAGTTTCAAGAATTTTTTTATTTCCTGTTTATTTTATTCTTTGACCTATGTGTAGTTCAATTTCCATGTGTTGGTATACTTTCCAGAGCTTCACTTGTTATTGATTTCTTGTTTTATTCCATTGTGGTCTGAGAAGATATTTGAAATTATTTCAATTTTTTAAAAATGTGTTAAGGCTTGATTTGTGACCTAACATGTGGTCTATCCTGGAAAATGTTTCAAGTGTTGATGAGAAGAATGTATATTCTGTGTCTATTGGATTAAATGTTCTGTAGATATCTGCCAAGTGCAATTGGTCTAAAGTGTGGTTTAAATCCTGTGTTTCTCTGTTCATTTGTTGTCTAGACGATTTGTCCAATGTTGAGAGAGGGGTGTTGAGTTCCTCAACTATTCTTGCATTTGCATCTATCTCTTTCCTAAGGTCTAATAGTGTTTGCTTTATATATCTGGGTGTTTGATGTTGAGTGCATATATATTTACGATTGCTATGTCTCCTTGTTTGATAGATCCCTTTATCATTATATAGTGGCCATTTCTGTCTCTTTTTATAGTTTTCAGTTTAAAGTCTATTTTATCCTATATAAGTATAGCTACTCCTACTTATTTTTCATTTCCATTGCATGGTATGTCTTTTTCCATTCCTTCACTCTTTGTGTGTGTCTTTACATCTGAGGTGAGTCCCTTGTAGACAGCATATATTTGGGTCTTGTTTTTCAATCTAATCAGCCAGTCTGTGTTTTCTGAGTGGGGAATTAAATCCATTTACATTTAGGGTTGTTATTGAAAGGTATTGTCTTACTTGTGGCATTTTATCGATATTTATTTGTATGTTTTAAATATCTTTTCTCTCTTTTACTTTTATTGTTTGTCTTTGCTGTTTGTTAGTTTTTGGAGATGGTAAGATGGTTTCCTTCTGTTCTTCATTCACATTATTTTCTATCAGTGGGTTTTGTTCTTTCTTGTGTATTCATAGTAGTGATTATCATTTTTCAGATTCCAGATGCAAGACTCTCTTGGGGATTTCTTATAGGGCTGGTCATATGGTGGTGAGCACTCATAGTTTTTGTTTGTCTGGGAAATACACTATTTCTTCTTCATTTCTGAAATATAGCCTTGCTGAATTCTATTCTGTTCTCTACTATATTCTGTATTGTATTGTTTTCTAGGCTGGCAGTTTTTTCTTTTAGTTTTTTAATATATCATTACTTTCTCATCTGGCTTGTAGAGTTTCTATTGAGAAGAGTGCTATTAGTCTGATGGGGATTCTTCTTTAGTTGACTTGATACTTTTCTCTTGCTGTTTTTAGGATTCTCTCTTTGTCTTTGAGTTTGCCAGTTTGACTATAATGTGCCCCAGAGAAAACCTTTTTGGATTGAATCTGTTTAGTGATCTTTGAGTCTCTTGGATCTGAAGATTCATGTCTCTCACTATGCTTGGGAAGTTTTCTGCTATTATTTCATTGAATATGTTCTCAATGCCTTTTCCTTTTTCCTTCTCTTTAGGAATATCCATGATTCACTTGTTTGTGCACTTGAGGTTATCTTCTATCTCTTAGATTTAAGTTTTCTGCTATTATTTCATTGAATATGTTCTCAATGCCTTTTCCTTTTTCCTTCCCTTTAGGAATATCCATGATTCACTTGTTTGTGCACTTGAGGTTATCTTCTATCTCTTAGATTTTCTTCATTTTTTAAAAATTCTTTTTGCTTTTATTTTCATCCTCTTGAGTTACTTCAAAGAGAGTGTCTTCAAGATCAGAAATTCTTTCTTTGTTTACTCTAGCCTACTGCTTAAGCTCTAAGTTGTGTTTGTTATTTTGTTGACTGGCTCCTTCAGTTCCATGAGTTCTGCTACATTCTTTTTTAAAGTATTAATCTCTCGTTAAATTTCCTACTTCAAATACTGGATAGTTTTGCTCAGTTCATTTTGTCATCTAAGTGCATCTTCTTGTATCTCGTTAAGTTTCTTTAAAATGTTTATTCAGAATTCCTTTTCAGTAATTTTAGGGTTGTCCTGCTCTATGGGGTCTGGTATGTGAGAGTTATTATAGTCCATTCATGGACTCATATTTTCTTATTTTTTCATGTTTCTAGTATCTCTGCATTGATGGTTGCTCCTCTGGTAGAGCTGTTGCTTCTATTACTCTCTAGCCCTGGACTGAACTGGTGATCCTGTTTTTGTCAATGCTGGCTATCTGGCAGTGCCATTAGTGGCAGCTACTGCAGCAGTGGTCATTACAGCAGCCATCCACTTGGCTGCTGTGTTCACAGTGGTGGTCCACATAGTTACAGTGCCTGCAGTAGCAGTGAGTTTACCTTATGAGGCAGCCACCTCATCCACAGCTGCAATTGCCTCCCTGATGTTTGTGGTATACTTGGTGGCAGCAAGGTTACCTTGTGAGGATGGCAGCAGTGCCAGTGGCTGCAACTGCCTCTTCATGTCTGTAGTGTCCACAGTGGCAATGGGTTTGCCTCATGGGGGCAAAAGAGGCATAGGTGGCTGCAATTTCCTCCCTCACATCTTCGGTCCTTAATGACAGCAGGGTTATCTCATTGTAGCAGCTGCAGTGCCAGTGGCTGTAACTGTATCCCTCATGTCTGCAGTGTCCTTGGCAGCAGCAGGATTAAATTGTGGTGGTGGCAATGGTGGCAGTGGTTGCAGCCACCTCCCTTGCATCTGAGGAGTCTGTGGCTGCAAAGACAGGCCACCTGCTAGACTGCTGCTCTGTAGTAGGCAATGGTTCTGGGACTGGACATTGGCTCCAACAACTGTGGCAGCAGTGGTAGAGGGCCCATTTTGATCTTCATCTGCAGGAGGAAGACACCCTGGGCACCTCTAGTCTGCCATCTTCCTGGAAGTTTGTCATGCACTTTCATTTGATAATTACTGGGAGCACAATATAATAAATTATGTCATAGCTAAATTTTTTTTTTGACTGGGAAGGGGATTGCAACCCTTGGCATGGTGTGGTCTGCACAACACCCAGCCAGTGAGTGCACCGGCCATCCCTATATAGGATCCAACCTGCGGCCTCGGGGCTACCAGTGCTGTACTCTCCTGAGTGAGCCACGGGGCCGGCCCTCATAGCTAAATATTGATTCTAATTTACTTTGCTATTTCAGGTTAAAGGATATTAAATTTCAAATATTAAACAGTGGTTTTTCTCTTCTTCATTCAATAAAATTATTACAAGAAGAAGACATAAAATTCACCCAAATCAGGAAGGAAAAAAAGTAAAATCATCCCTAGATAATTGACATGATCCAATACTTAGAAAACCCTAAAGACTCCACATGCAAAAAAGCTGTTAGAACTAATGGATGAATTCAGTAAAGCTGCAAGATACAAAAATCAACATGCAAAAACTATTTGCACTTCTTCACACTAGCGACAACCCGTCAGATAAAGAAAAAATGAAAGCAAACTCATTTAGGACAGCATCAAAACAAATAAAATAAAATGCTAAGGAATACACTTAATCAGGGAGGCAAAAGATCTGGACACTAAAAACTATAAAACATTAAGAAAAATTTTTGAAGAAGACACATAGAAATAGAAAGATATCCCTGTTCTTGGACTGGGAGAATTAATATTGTGAAAATATCTATATTGTAAAAGTGACCTCCAGATTCAACAAAATCCCTGTCAAAATTCTAGTCATTTTTCTCAGAAATAGACAAGAGAATCCTAAAATTTTTATGGTACCACAAAAGACCCCAAATAGCTAAAATAATCTTTTTATACATATTTATGGGGTACAGAGGTGACTATAAGTATCTGTGTACAGTATGTGATCATCAAATCAATATTATTAGCCTGTTCGTCAGTACAAATCATCACTACTTTTTGTGTCTCTTACCCAGTTACTCCTTATTCCCCCTCTCCCTCCTTCTTTCCCACCTCTAGTAACTATAGGTCTGTTTTCTCCTTCTGAAAGTTCAACATTTTATTATGGTCTTTTTTTCTTTGTTTGTTTCTTAGTTCTCACTTATGAATGAGAAAATGTGGCATTTCTCTTTCTGTGCCTTATTTCTGGCTTATTTCACTCAACATAATTTTCTCCAAGCTCATCCATGTTGCTGCAAATGGCAGAATTTCATTCTTTTTTTATGGCAGAATAGTATTCCATTGTGTCTATATACCAAATTTTTCTTATCCAGTCATCCATTGATGGACATTTAGGTTGGTTCCTTATCTTGGCTATTGTAAGTATAGCTGCAATAAACATGAGAACGCAGGTATCCCTTCAACATGATGATTTCCATTCCTTTGGGTATATACACAGTAGTGGGACTGCTGGATCATATGATAGTTCTATCTGAAGTTGTTTGAGAAACCTCCATACTATTTTCCATGATGGCTGTACTAATTTACAGTCCCGCCAACAGTGTAGAAGAATTCCCTTTCATCCACATCCTTGCCAGTATTTAGCTAAAATAATCTTAAACAAGAAAGATAAAGCTGGAGGCATCACACTTCCTGATTTCAAATTGCATTGCAAAGCTATAGTAATAAAAACAGTATGATGCTAGAATAAAAATATACACATAGAAATGCAAATCAAAATCAGACAGAGATACCACTTCACATGGAATAGAATAGCTACAATAAAAAAAAAAGAAAGCCAGAAAATAAAAAGTGTTGATATGGGTGTGAATAAATTCGAACCTTTATACATTGTTCATGAGAATGTAAAATGGTGCAGCTGCTGTGGCAAAGTGTATGACAGTTTCTCAAAAAATTAAAAACAGAATTATCATATGATCCAGCAACTCCATTTCTTGGTATATACCTCCCCAGATTGAAAAAAATTAGATATATACCCAATATAGTGAGATATCAGTACACCCATGTTTATAGCAGCATTCTTCACAATAGCTAAAAGGTGGATAAACAAAATGTGATATATATATATATATATATATATATACACACACACACACACACACACATACCTTTGAAAGGAAGGAAATCTTGTCACATGCTACAACATGGATGAAACTTGAGGATGTTACGCTAAGTGAAATAAGCTAGTCACAAAAAGACAAGTACTGTATTATTCCACTTATATGAGGTATCTAAAGTAGTCAAATTCATAGAAACAGAAAGTAGAATGGTGAAGCTGTGGGGAATGGAAAATATGGAATTGTTTAATGGGTATAGAGTTTTATTTTGCAAGGTGAAAAGTTCTGTAGGTCTGTTTGACAACAATGTGGATATATTCAATCAACACTACTGAATCGTACACTTAAAGATAGTTAAGATGGTAAATTTTATTTTATGCACTATTTACCACAATTTAATATTTTTAAATTATTTAAACCAATCTACAAAGGGCAGTCACTGATTGTCATGACCCTCTAAAGTACAGGCTTCCAAACAGCGCCTTTTGTAGGGTGTAAGAGCTAAGAAGTAAAACGGTGGTTCCAGAGGCTTGGAGGGAGAGGGGAATGGAGAATCACTTTTATGAGATGAAAATACTTCTAGAGGTGGATGCTGCTGACAGTTGCAGAATAATGTGAATATTCTTAATACCACTAAACTGGACACTTAAAAATGATCAAGATGGTAAATTTTATGTTATGTGTATTTTATCACATTTAAAAATAATTTTTAGAATTGATAAAAAAAGGCTCATTCAGGAGAGTGTGACGCTGGTAGCGCAGATACCCATCGACCAAGAATAGAGACCAGAAATAAACCCATACATGTACAGTCAACTGATTTTATACAATGGCATGAAGAATACAGAATAGGAAAAGGATAGTCTCTTCAATAAATGCTGTTGGGAAAACTAGATATACACATGCAAAAGAATGAAATTGAACCCATATCTTCAACCGGTCACAAACACCAACTCAAGATGAACTAAAGACCAAATGTGAGATCTAAAATAATAAAACTCCTAAAAGAAAACATAGAGAAAATGTCCTTGACATTGGCCTTGTCAATGATTTTTTTGGATTGCCATCAAAAGCTCAGGCAAGAAAAGGAAAAATAAAGTGGGACTGTATCAAACTTAAAATCTTCTGCAAAGCAAAGGATACAACCAACAAAACAAAAAGACCACATACAGATTGGGAGAAAATATTTGCAAACTACATATCTGATAAGGAGTTAATTTCTAAAATACAGTTGTCAACCTAAATAACAAACACAGAGAGTCTGTCTAAAAGAATAATGAGTTCAGTTGGAAATAGAACATTGAAATGGGAATACAGGTGTTATAGAAAACAATGTGAGTATTCGGGGAGGTAAAGGAAGACCAATGGTTTTAAAGGAAAAATTATGAAGGATTCCATAATTGTTTTGGGTATTAACCTTGGCTACACGATCAATAACAAGGGTGACACCAGTCCAAGGATGGACAGGCAGTTGCTGGGCAGATGTCCTGGGAGAAGTAATTTTACTAAGGTTGTGATAGCCTCTATACAAGGTTGTGGCTTTTCAGAGTTCTTTGTGATAGTTCTTTTTATCAGGCATACATGCATGAGAACTCCTGGCTTTATGACTTCTCCCCAGCTCTTTTTGTTGAGGAGGTCGGGAGTTTTAACACAAGCAATCCATTTTGATCTGGAAAGCTTTCACACAGTCATGAGCTGCATAAGGATGTTTTGGTCAACAATGGACTGTATATACAGTGGTGTCCATACTATATAGACTAGGTGTGTAGTAGGCTATGCCATCTAGGTTTCTGTAAGTACATTCTATGATGTTTGCACAACAACAAGATCACCTAATGATGCATAGAAATATTCCCATTGTTAAGTGACACATGACTGTATGTAAAGAACTCACAACTCAATTGCAAAAAAAAAAAAAAAAAACCCAAAACTTAATTAAAAATGAACAAAGCATCTGAATAGACATTTTTCAAATGAAGACATACAAATAACCAACAGGTACATGAAAGCATGCTCTAATCAGTATCACTAATTATGAGGGAAATGCAAATTAAAACCATGATATCACTTCACATCCGTTAGAATGGCTATTACAGAAAAGACAAGAGATAACAAGTGTTGGTAAGAGTGTGGAGAAAAGGAAATCCTTGTGCACTGTTGGTGGTACTGTAAATTGGTGTAGCTGTTATGGAAACAGTATGGAAGGTTCATCAAGAAATTAAAAACAGAACTACCATATGACCCAACAATCCCTCTGCTGGTTACATACCAAAGGACATGAAAGTAGAACCTCATGGAGACATCTGAGCCACCATGTTCATTGCAGTATTACTCACAATTATCAAGATATGGAAACAACCTAAGTGTCTGTCAATGGACAAATGGATGAAGAAAATGTGATATATACGTGTCTGTGTGTGTGTGTGTGTGTGTGTGTAATGGACTATTTTCACCCTTAAAAAAGGAGATCCTGCCATTTGCCAAAACATAGATGGACCTGGAGGACATTAGACTAAGTGAAATAAGTCATACACAAAAAGAAAAATATTTCATAAACTAACTCATATGTGGAATCTTTTTAAAGTCAAAAAAATGAAAATAGAAACAGATTGGTGGTTACCAGGGGCAGGGGGTGGGGTAATGGGAGACATAGGTTAAAGGGTAAAAAGTTACAGTTATGCAGGATGAGTAAGTTTAGAGATCTAATGCACATCATGAACACTGTAGTTAATACTACTGTATTATATACTGGAAGTTTGCTAAGAGAGTAGATTTTAGGTGCTTCTATCACAGAAATAGGTAGCTATGTGAGATGATGAATATGATAATTTGCTTGACTGTTTTAATTATGTCACTACGTACATCTACGTCAAAAATCAAGCTGTACACCTTAAACATACAATTTTTAATAATTCAAAAAAATAAAAATGTGCCACTTCCTTCTGGTTTCATCATTTCAGATGAGAAACTCATTGCCTTTCAAATTGCTTTTGCCTTATAAGTAAATGTATCTTTTCTATCTGGCTTTTGTCAAGATTTTTCTGTCTTTAATTTTCGCAAGTTTGATTAGGATGTGTTTCGGTGTGGATTTCTTTGGGTTTATCCTATTTGACATTTGCTCAGATTACTGAATTTATACCTCTATACAGTTGATACTTGAAAACTCAAGTTTGAACTACACTGGCCCACTTATAAGTGGATTTTTTTCAATGAATACAGTCAGTATCCCATATCTGTGGGTTCTGCGTCCATGTATCTAACCAACCAAGGATCGAGGATCAAAAATAGAGTATTCGTGGGATGCAGAACCCATGGATATGAAGAGCCTTCTTTTCACATCCACGGGCCCCACAGGGCCAACTGCAGGACTTGAGCATCCACAGACTGGTATCCACAGGGGGGTCCTGGAACCAATCCCCTGCAAATACTGAGGTAGGACTGTATATCATTCACCATTTGGGAAGTTTTCAGCCATTATTTCTTTGAATACTTATTCAGTCTCTCTTTTATTCTCATCTCCGTCTGAGAATCCCAAGATATAAATATTAGATCTTTTTATTGTCCCATAGGTCCATGTAGTTCTGTTCTTTTTGTTTCTGTGTTTCAATCTATTTTCTTTGTTGTACAGAATAGGTAAATTCTATCCATCTTTATTCAAGTTCATGGATTCTGTATTTTGTCCCTCTCTTCTACTACTGAGCCCATTCAACAAGTTTTTTGCTTTTCAAATAATTTTTATAAATGTATTTGGCAGTTCTACAATTTCCATTTGGCTCATTTTTGTAACTTCTATTCTTTGCTGAGATTTTTTTTTTCATTTCTTTCAAGATATGTAATGATTGATTCTTGAAGCATTTTTTTCATGGTTGCATTAAAATCTCTGCCAGATCACTTCAACATCTATTTCATCTTAGTGTTGGCATCTATTGTCTTTTCTCATCTAAGTTATGATTTTTCTGGTTCTTGGAATGACACTTGATGTTTTATTGTATCATGAACATGTTGGGTATTATATTATGAGACTCTAAATTATATTCAATCCTTTTTTAGCAGGCAATCCTCACATTTGAGGGGTAACTGAAACCGCCCAGTGCATGTGTATGTTCAGCTGCCTGCTGGGCCCCACTGCCACCACTCTGCCAAATGTGGAATGATGACTCCCATTTCCTCCTTCCAGATGGGTGAGGTGGAAGTTCAGCTTGCCCTCTGCTCTGTTGACTCTTTCCTAGTGAAGGTGGGACACTCACGTGCATTCCTTTTTGGCTGTGAGTAACATCTGCTCCCTGTTGGGACCCACTGCCAGGCAGGAAGGGGGAAGTGCAGATCTAGCGCACGC
Organism: Galeopterus variegatus; assembly: GCF_000696425.1. Lineage (NCBI taxonomy): Eukaryota > Metazoa > Chordata > Mammalia > Dermoptera > Cynocephalidae > Galeopterus > Galeopterus variegatus. The sequence continues at coordinate 11,345 of NW_007739814.1, forward strand.
TGCTTTGCTGCAGGTAGTGGTAAAAGCTCAGTTCCCCACAGGGCTGCTACTCACATTGGGGCTGAGGGACTAGCAGGATGCAGAGTACTGACTACTCCCACCTCACACCATCTCATTAAGTCTCATTGCTGCCAGGTGGCAGCAGAGGTTCATTTCTCCACTAGACCTCTCTGACTACCCTGGCAGGGGGATCAAAGAGAGGGTGGGATTATAATCACCTCCCTGATTGGCCTCCTTGAAATCTGTGGGAGAGAAAGGGTCTGATCTTCCCATTGGTCTTTGTCTGGAATAAGGCAGGTACAGACAAAGGCATTTTGTTCTGTCAAGGTCACCCTTTTCCCAGTTCTTTGTCTAGGAGGGAGCAAGCTTTTCTTAGAGGTTTCTTGTTTTGTTTTGTTTTCCTGTGTCTGTTGGTATTTCTGGGTTGTACCCTTCTGCAGCACCCTCTCTAGGATATATGGAAGTAATAATGAGACCCCGAAGACTCATTGCTGCATTGTTCCTCAAGTCTCAAAGTCTCCCTATACTTGTTTGTTGTGTAACACCTGAGGAATTTCTTTTTACTAATATGAGGCAGAGAGAAATGAAGCTACTTTAGCTTCAAGGGAACTGAAATCTATGCCTTCAAACATTACAAAATATCTATCCACCTTCTTATTTATTTTATGCCTGAAAGTTGGCAAATACAAATTAGCCTGCCATATCCAGATGTGGAACTCCTTGTAATGACTTTCTATAAAAAGACTATACTAGAAAGGAGTGTGTCAAACAAACAAAAGTCCATTAGTGGTAATCTAAAAAAAAAAAGTTGATATTATAAAGGCGGAGAGAAGAACAGTGATTACCAGAGACTGGGGAAGGGAGATTGGGGAGGGAAAACCGGGAGAGGTTTGTCTATGGGTACAAAATTGCAATTAGACAGAAGGAATAAGTTCTGATTCTCTATCACACATAGTAGGGTGACTATGGTTAGCAGTCAACTTTCATGAATTGCATAATAGCTAGAGGAGAGACTTCTGAATGTATTTGCCACAAAGAAATGATCAATGCATAAGGTGACTGATACATTAACTACCTTAACACAATTATTATACAACATATCTGTATGAAAACATCAGATTGCACCTCTTAAGTATGTACAATTACAATGTGTTGATTAAAATTTTTTTAAAGTCCCCTAGTGGTGAAGTATTCTCAAAGTGCCCCTCACTCTGCTCCCCCACAGAAACCATATGCCTTAAAAGAAGTTAAAGTAGTAAGAGAATATTTGTGACCATGATCTTTTCCTTAAGCTATATGGGTCTCAGTTATATCCTTTGTAAATAAGCACTGAAAAAAAACTTTTATAGAGCATATCTGAGGAATAATTGGATCAATACTTGTAAATCACTAAGAACAGTGCCTGGAATGTGCTGAACAATCTCATTTTTAGCTTCTGTTGCTCATACTCAGACTACTGCTGCTACCACTATCACTAACATTTAGCTTCTAGGTCTTATAGCTATCCAACCATGCAAATACATAGGGAAAAATGATTTAGTAGAGTGTGATTACAAATATTTTGGTGAACTAGGCTGGGACTCTACTTGCTAATCTTTGTTATCAACAGTGTCAAGAGAGCGGCATAGATATGGTGAGTATGGGTTTGTGTAAAATCTTGTCACAGCTGTAGCACATGGTTTTGCGTAAAATCTTTTAACAGCTATAGCAGGATCTGATGCAAACATTCAATCATTTGAATCAGGCTGAGGCATTCAGTGGATCAGTGGCCAGAAAGCAAGGCCAGCAGAGTCACTGAGTAGTTCAAACAGGAGCGAAAGCTTCATTCAGGCATCCATTATTTCAATATTTTTTTCTTTACTTCATTTCAATCACACATTTGTGCTTACATATTCCAGGAACTGTGTGAAAATTAAATACATGGGGGACAGGAAAGACATCGTAGCTTCCATATGAAGCATCCAGCATTGTGGGGAAAACAAACATTGAATATGTACGTACAGGTATATTGAGCATTCTCAAGAGAATACACAAGGTTCTGCAGCATGGATAACAGGTGTACCTGAATTGGCCTGAAGCCTCAAGAACGCTTCGTAGAGGATAGGAAACGACATTCAGGTTAATACTGTAGCATAAGCAAGCGTTACCCAGGTGCATTACTGTCTGGTTACACTTTGTCATTTCCTCTCAGAACGGACTCAATCACAACTACAACTAACACAAACATTTCGGGATGAGCTGCTGTTGAAAATGGACATAGTCTTAAAGGTTTAGAAGTACAGTGACCTCAGCTTACATCAGACTTACATTTGAAAATATATGAATGCACTCTAAAAAGAATATTCAGCATGTGATGTATTTTATTTTTAAAAATTTGGTTTTCTTAGTTATAAATTTAACTTAATTTTATTTAAGGCTAATAACTAATTAGGGGCCTTTAATTGACTATTGAATATCTGAAAATCCACTTCCTACATAAGCTAAAAAGCTCCAAACTGGATAATTATAGGTGAACGGATATATTTCAACCACAAGTACTCAATTTTCTTTATTATTACATCTATGGGATATTATTATATGAAATCCTACAAAAATAGAGACGTCACTAAGAAAATATTTTTCTACCAAGCTCTCTCTTCAGAGCCCCCGTAATCTCCTTGTTCCTGAGACTGTAGATGAGGGGATTCAACATGGGAATCACCACCGTGTAGAACACAGACACCACCTTGTTCTGGTCTGTTGAGTAACTGGACTCGGGCATCACATAAATGAATGTGATGGTCCCATAGAACAGAGTGACCGCAGTGAGGTGGGAGGTGCAGGTGGAGAAGGCCTTGTGGCGCCCCTCAGTAGAGTGCATCTTCAGGATGGTGATGAGGATGTAGACGTAGGAGACAGCTATGACAAACACTGTGACCACAACAATGGAGCCAGCAGAGAGTGCAGAAACAATTGCAGGGACACTGACATCAGAACAGGAGAGTCGAAGTAAAGGAGCAAAATCACAGAAAAAATGATTGACTTGATTTGGTCCACAGAAGAATAAAGAATAGAAGGAAAAAGTGTAGGTGATAGCATTGAGAAAACCACCTATGTAAGCCACTGCAAGTAACTGGACACAGACTTCTGTGGACATTTTAATTGAATAAAGCAGTGGGTTGCAGATTGCCACAAAACGATCATATGCCATGTCAGCCAGAAGGAAGCATTCGACTGTCCCGAAGAAAACGGCTGAACCAAGCTGGATGGCACACCCAATATAGGAGATTGTCTGTCTCTCCACCAGGAAGTTTACAAGCATGTTGGGCGTGACAGAAGATGAAAAGCCTATGTCTGCAAAAGCCAAATGGCTCAGAAAAAAATACATAGGATGATGCAGCTGAGAAGAGATTCTGATAAGAATGATTGTGCTGAGATTGCCAGATAAGGTCACCAGGTAGATGCATAGGATGATCACGAAGAGGATGACTCTAAGGACTGGATCATCTGTTAAGCCCAATAAAATGAACCCAGTCCTTGCAGTGTGGTTCCCATTCACTGGGTAATCCATGATCAATGAAGCTGATACCAAAATGAACCTGTGATGAAATACTGCATTACAAAAGTTATAAATTTGATACTTTCATTTCTATTAATACATACACACAGGTTATTATAAACAAATATGTCATTCAAGTAAAGTGCAAAATAATTTTTTTTACTTTAGAATCCCATTTTCATATATTTATGCATAATTAGTCTATCTATATTTTACAACTTGTCTTTAACAGAAACACCAGGAAATGTGCCTCAAATAATGTGTATATTTTTCTTTTTTTTTTTTTTTGTGACCGGTAAGGGGATCAGAAACCTTGGCTTGGTGTCGTTTGCACCACGCTCAGCCAGTGAGCACACCAGCCATCCCTATATAGGATCCGAACCTGCGGCCTCGGCACTCCTAGCACCACACTCTCCCAAGGGAACCACGGGTTCGGCCCTATATTTTTCTTTTTTAAAAGAAAATATACTGAATGTGGCTTTAAACATACAGATTTTAAAATAAAGACCTGAGAATAACAAAGGAATGAAGGAATAGTATTACAAAAATATTAAAATATATTAATGTAGGATGATGTCATAGCGACTTGAGTAATAGCTAACATTTATTGAATGCTTGCTGAATTAGTGGCACAGGAAAAAGGGTGTAACAGATATAGTTTTATTTTAATTTTCATACATCAATATTAAGTGCTTTTATTATTCTCACTTTATAGATGAGAAAACTGAGTTTGAGAATGTTCACTAACTTACCTGAAGTTACACATTGCAAGTGATGGAATCAGAATATGAACCCCAG
>NW_007739814.1:16336-19128 GCF_000696425.1 Galeopterus variegatus
CAAGTAGTTTGAAAAATCAATTGAATCACTATTCAAAACAGTACGTGATTAATATTCAGAACATAATTACAGTACACTTATTCAAACCAATCAAATCAATTCCTAATGTAACAATGTTTTCTAATTGGAGTATTGTAGAATGAAATAATATTATTTCAGATATAATATAAAGCTGAGTAATGTTTCAGCATAAAAAGTTAAGATGTTTACCCAGGTTTACCTAGCTAGTAGCCAGTTTGACCCTCTTTTCCAAATTTTCTGGCTTTATATGTTTGTCTTTGTCCAAAGTGTCTGGTTGCTTGTGGTGCTAAAGCATTTAGACCAATAAACAAAGTAGGTTTTTCCACAAGATATTTATTAACAGTAAGTTCCCAAAGCATCACAAAGTTAGTGAGTTTATTAGCATTCACTAATAAATTGGCCGAGTGCAAATTTAGGTAGTGTTGAAACACCTTGTGAGTTTCTAGTTTTATGGGTGGATAAATGAAATCCACCCATAAAAAAAAATCTTGGTAAATTGAATTATGCCTGTTTATTTACACTAAATTGACTGTGGAAACTTAATTTAATTCAGCTAAAGTTACCTGCTAACTGACTGCCTGATTATATCTACCCTGTTTCTCAATTATGGCTTATAAGTACACATACAACTTTAGAGAATAAAGTTCTCTCGAATGATAAATGAAAATCAGTACATAAGATTCACTAACAAGGGCCAAAATCTTACCTCTTGAGTAAGAATATATTCATCTTACAGTAATAAATTCAAAGTCCTTGTTTTTATGAGCTGCCATGCTAGCTTTTTTTAGTGCTCGCCTTTGGGCATAAATCCCTGAGCATTCTAGAGATTAATCTTTAAAAGAGGTCTGTCAATTCTCAAGTGATCAATTTTTTTCATTTCTTTATGTGTTGGTGCACTTTCATTTGATAATTATTGGGAGCACAATATAATAAATTATCTGAGAGCTAAATATTGATTCTAACTTTACTTTGATATTTCAGGCTAAAAACATATCACATTTCAAATATAAAAAAGTAATCTTCATATAACATTTGTCCATTTTATAAGTCATTCATAGGGATAGATGTACCTCCATTAGGTATATTTGGGAATATGAATGGAATGCCATCGAAAGTTTTAAATAACACAATTATTTAAAACATGGACATATTTTTTCTAGCAAAAGATATAAAATAAATATTATTAAAGTTGTACAGAGAACTGTGAGGTAAAAAGAGATTTGAATGACTTCAGATAAGACTTAGTCTCTCAAACTGCATGCCTCCAAAGGATGATAACTGGTTAGTGGTTTATATGACTAGATGGATGGTATTAGAGAGACAGTGATCTCCAGCCTGAAGACTCAAACTAATGCTCTGCTAATCCTAATATTAGAAAGTTCTGGGCCGGCCCGGTGGCGCACTGGAGAGTGCGCCACTTGCGAGTGCGGTGGCACTCCCGCTGAGGGTTCGGATCCCATGTGGAGACCGGTTCCCGCTCACTGGCTGAGCGTGGTGCAGGCACAACACCGAGGGTTGCGATCCCGTTGCCGGTCAGTAAAAAAGACAAAAAAGGAAAAAAAAGAAAAAAGAAAAAGAAAGTTCTTTCACTCCCTCCTGTTGCCCCCTTGATAGAAGTGGCTTACCTGTGATAGTACTAACTTTCATTCAGAGCTCACTCTTTGCCGAGCACTGTGCTTAGCTTCATCTACATGATCTCATTTTATCCTCACAATAATTTGGTGAGCTAAGTATTCACATTATCCTGATTTTACAGATGAGAGAGTGAGGCTTAGTGTAATGTACTTGTCCCAATGTACTTAACTGGTAAATTAAATCCAGGTTTAAAATTCAGGTCAGACTGAATGTTAGAATGTGTACTCTGAGCTATTTTTGTCACCAAGATTTACATGACTCAGTGATGACCACTGGCTCACAACTAGTTTCTGATTTACAGTTTTCTCTTCCCGCCCTCAAAACCTGCCTAATTGCCTAAAACTAGCTAGTCCTACAGTTTGGACCTGAACACATAGACAGTCCTCAGGATCCTAATTTCCTCTCATGTGCTCACCAATGACAAACTTCTGCTTATCTTTTTTATCTTTTGAATTTTTGTTGAATCAAAATTGATTATACATATTTTGGGGGTTCAACATTGAGATATGCTGATCAAATCAATATTACTACATATATATTGTTACAAATCATAATTATTCTTTATGCCCCTCGTCCAATCTCTCCCTGTGCCCTCCCCCCCCAATTGCCCTAGATTTCTTCTCTCCTTCTGAAAGGATAATGGTTACTATGTTAACTTGTTGCCCAGATGATCTGTCCAATGCTGAGAGGTATGATCAGGTCCCCCAATATTATCATGAAGCAGATGCTTCCTCTGTCACTCTGAGATGGGCTTTGTGGGGAGAGACGTCCTCTTCTTTTCTTTATCTCTGCTGGGGACTCTACTTGTATCAGTGCACTCCAGTGGCTGGCGGACCATCTGCATGGTGGCTGTGGCGTGTAGCCACTTTTGCGGCAGCCATGGTTATTGTGGTGGCTGTGGTGGGCCACCCACATGGAGGTGATGTTTTGGGCATGCTCCTTTGTGCAGATGGTATGCCTGGCTGTGGGGAGTGTCCAGTCCCCAGATCCATGCCTTGGGTCACTGGGTGGGCCCCAAGGTGCTGGCATAGTGCCTGTTTGTGGTAGGAGGATCCGGTCCCCTTATCCATGCCTTGGGTTCCCAGCAGGCCCCAGTGCACTATTGTAGTGTGCCTGGTTGTGGGAGGAGGGTCTGG
>NW_007739814.1:19946-21344 GCF_000696425.1 Galeopterus variegatus
GCTCCTTTGTGCAGATGGTATGCCTGGCTGTGGGGAGTGTCCAGTCCCCAGATCCATGCCTCGGGTCACTGGGTGGGCCCCAAGGTGCTGGCATAGTGCCTGTTTGTGGTAGGAGGATCCGGTCCCCTTATCCATGCCTCGGGTTCCCAGCAGGCCCCAGTGCACTATTGTAGTGTGCCTGGTTGTGGGAGGAGGGTCTGGACCCTGGCTCCAAACCTTGGGTCACTGGGTGGGCCCCAAGGTGCTGGTGTGGTGTGCTTGGTTATGGGAGGGGGTCCAGTCTACTTCTTGATGATTCGGGTCCCCAGGCAGGCCCTGAGGCACTGGTGCTGTGTGCCTGGCTGTGGGAGGGGTGTCTGGTCCCCAGCTCCACACCTTTGGTCTCCAGGTGGGCCCTGAGGTACTGATGCAGTGTCTGTTTGTGGGAGGGAGGTCTGGTCCCCTTCTCCATGCCCCAGGTGCCCAGAAGGCCCCAGGGTGCTGGTGTGGTGTGCCTGGCTGTGGGAGGGGAGTCCAGTCCTTGGCTCCATACCTTGGGTCTCTGCGTAGGCCCCAAGACACTAGTGGTGAGAGTGGTTGTGGGTGGGTGTCCAGTCCACTTCTCCATGCCTCATGTCCCCTGGCAGGTCCCAAGGCACTGGTGGTGTGCCTGAGCCAGAACTAATTTTTTGTCCTTTGCTTACTTCTAAAATTGGATACACACAGGGTGTTTGTTCTGAAAATATTTCTCATGGTGTGGAAAACAGCAGTGGTGGCCTCCTGACCCTCAGGCTGATATACATTTAGCTGTCCTTGTCCACAGTGTGTCCAACAATAGCAACTGGATATAACAACTAACTTTAGGAAACTTGTGTAGTTAATTTGAAATATTCCCCTGGGCAGTTCATCCTTGGCTGAATAAAGATGTTTTCTTTTAAAAAAATAAATAAATAAAATAAAATGGGGGAACTTCCTGTGGGAACCAGTACTTGAGCTGNGTCCTTGCTGTGTCCCAGTGTTCTCCTGGTGGGCCTGTCTCCCCCACCACCAGTGTTCCAAACACTTCCAATGGGACAGGCCCTGCGCCAGTCCTTGTGATGACTCATGGGGCTCTGAACGGCTCCCCTTTTTCAGCTGTTCTGGCTCCTCACTTCTGTGTGGGTCCACAGGAACCCTATTAGTGGTCTTACTATTCTGGGGTTACCAAAGTCCTCTTCTCCCCTGTCACCTCAGAGTAACTCCATCTGAAGGGCACAGCTGTGACTTCTGCCGGCTCCTGTTCCATGTGCTCAGTAGCTTGAGGCTTAAAGTGGCCACAGCTCAAAATGCTCAGAGCAGTTTGTTCTTTCTCTCATCGCGGTTTCTCCTGCCTTCATGAACTCCGTAGGTCTCTCCTCCTCTTCCCCTGAGCTCTAGTGG
>NW_007739814.1:22968-33882 GCF_000696425.1 Galeopterus variegatus
AGCATTTAATGCGATAAATTTCCCCCTTAGTACTGCTTTTGCTGTATCCCACAGGTTTTGGGTATGATGTATCATTGTTTTCATTATTTTCAAGAAATTTTTTGATTTCCTGTTTAATTTCTTCTTGGACCCATATGTCATTAAGTAGAATGCTGTTTAATTTCCATGTGTTTGTATAGTTTCCAGAGTTTTGTTATTGATTTCTAATTCTAATCCATTGTGATCAAAAAAATACATGGAATAATTCCAATTTTTTGGAATTTGTTGAGACTTGCTTTGTGACCTAACATGTGGCCTATCCTGGAGAATGTTCCATGTTTTGATGAGAAGAATGAGTATTCTGAGATTTTTGGATGGAATATTTTGTAGATATCTGCCAAGTCCAATAGGTTTAAAGTGTTGTTTAGATCTTGGGTTTCTTTATTGATTTTTTGCCTAGATGATCTGTCCAATGTTGAAAGTGGGATGTTCAGGTGCTCTGCTATTATGGTGTTTCTGTCTATCTCGTTCTTTAGATCTAATAGTGTTTGCTTTATAAATATTGCTGCTCTGATGTTGGGTGCATATATATTTATGATTGTTATGTCTTCTTGATGGATAGATCCTTTTATAGTGGCCTTCTTTATCTCTTTTTATGGTTTTTGGTTTAGAGTCTATTTTATCTGATATAAGGGTAACTACTCCAGCTTGTTTTTCATTTCTATTTGCATGGTATGTCTTTTTCCATTATTTCTATTTGCATGGTATATCTTTTTCCATTCTTTCACTCTTAGTTTATGTGTGTCTTTACAGGTCAGGTGAGTCTCTTGAAGGCAGCATATTTTGGGGCAAATTTTACTAATCCAGTCAGTCAGTCTGTGTCTTTTGAGTGGAGAATTTAATCCTTGTTCCTTTTTTTTTTGTGACCAGTAAAGGGACCATAACCCTTGGCTTGGTGTTGCCCGCACCGTGCTCAGCCAGTGAGCGCACCAGCCATCCCTATATAGGATCCGAACCCGCGGCTGCGGTGCACTCAGCACCGCTGTGCTCCCAGCGCAGCACACCTAGCCATGGGGTCGACCCCTTGTTCCTTTCTTTCTGATTTTCTGTTTGTCTTCTGTGTTTGTTGGTTTCTTGGAGTGGGTAGATAAACTTTTTTTTCTCTTTATTGTTAGCATTTTTGTTTTACTGGTAGGTTTTGTTCTTTCTTGAGTATTCATGGCAGTGATGATTGTTTTTCAGTTATCAAACCCAGTACTCCCTTGAGAATTTCTTGTAAGGGTGTTCGTACGGTAGTGAACTTCCAGAGTTTTTGTTTGTCTGAGAAATACACTATTTGTCCTTCATTTTGGAAGGATAGCCTTGCTGGGTAAAATACTCTTGGCTGGCAATTTTTGTCCTTTAGCATTTTGAATGTGTCATCCCATTCTTTTCTGGCTTTTAGGGCTTCTGATGAAAAGTCTGGTGTTAGACTGATTGAGGCTCCCTTTTAGGTGACTTGCTGCTTCTCTCTTGCAGCTTTTAAGATTCTCTCTTTGTCTTTGAGTTTTGCCAGTTTGACTATCACATGTCTTGGAGAGGACCTTTTTGGGTTGAACATGTTTGGGGAACTTCAGACCTCCTGAATCTGAAGATCTGTGTCTTTCCCTATACCTGGGAAGTTTTCTGCTATTATTTCATTGAATATGTTTTTAATGCCATTTCCTTTTTCCTCCCCTTCTGGAATATTCATGATTCAGATATTTGAGCACTTAAGGTTGTCTGTTATCTCTCTTAGGTTTTCTTCAATTTTTTAAATTCTTTATTCCAGTCTGCCTGCATTAATTCAAACAGCTTGTCCTCAAGGTCAGAAATTCTCTCTTTTGCTTGTTCTAGCCTGCTGGTTAGACTCTCTATTGTGTTTTTTATTTCGTTGAATGAATCCTTCAGCTTCACAAGCTCTGCTACATTCTTTTTCAGGGCATTGATTCTTTGTACATTTCTTCTTTCAGGTCCTGTATATTTTTTCTCATTTCATTTTGTTATCTAACTGAGTTTTCTTGTATCTTATTTAGTTTCTTTAGAATTGTTGCTCTAAATTCCTTGTCAGTCATTTCAAGGACTTCCTGTTCTATAGGATCTAGAGCTTGAGAGTTATTATTTCCCTTTGGTGGTGATGTACTTTCTTGATTTTTCATATTTCTGGTATCTTTCCTTTGCTGTTTAGTCATTGTGGCAGGGGGTATCACAGTCCACTCGTTCCACCCTGATGTCTGGCCTGGATCCTGAAGGGACTGCCAACTCTGGGCAGCTGTGACTAGCCTAGGCTGGGGGTCCTGTGGCACCTGCCTGTTCTGGCATGGCTGGCTCATGGTATCAGGCCTCTCTGGGTGGCAGGGACTGGCCTTGGCTGGGAGTCTGCCTGATCTGGCATGGTTGTCTCATGCCATGTGGGCCTGGTGGCTCTCAGCCCTCTCTGGTCAGCAGGGACTGGCCTGGTCTGGGTCCCATGGCACCTGCCTGTTCTGGTGCAGCTGACTTGGGACAAGTGGGCCCAGTGGCTCTTGGGCCTCTCTGGGTGGTGGGGACTGGCCTGGGGGTCCTGCAGCACCTGCCTGTTCTGGAATGGCTGACTCAGGGTGTGGGCACCCGGCAGCTCTCAGGCCTCTATGGGCAGTGGACCCTGGCTTGGGCTGGAGGTCCTGCAGCACCTACCCATTCTGGTGTGGCTGAGTTGGGGCATGTGAGCCCGGCAGCTCTCAAGGCTCTCTGGGCGGTGGGCACTGGCCTGGGCTGGAGGTCCTGCAGCATGTGGCTCCTGCCTATTCTGGTGCAGCTCTCAGACCTCCTGTTGTTGCTTTTTAATAGCTGCAAATTGATTAATTTGTGGGCAAGAGCGACGCTAGGAACCATCTACTCCACCATTTTGACCGGAAGCCCAAATGAAATCATCACACTTTTATTCTGAGCTGTGGTGCTTGAATAATGTTACATGTGAATTAACTGAGCAATAGCATGTCACGTTATGAACACCATGCAATTATGTCTGAACTCCAAAATCCTAGCTTCCTTATTTTTGTACTGGATAGAGGTAGGAGCTTTATTAAGAGACATGGACTAAAGACTGAATAAAAGCCTAAAATTTTAAGGAAAATAGATGCATATGACATAAATTCAGAGTTATAAGTGCCATTATGGTATGGAAGCAATGTGTTAAACAGGAATGCCATGAGCTTTAGAGTCATATAGGCCTGGGATCAGAATAAGCTTTCCCACTGACAATCTATGGAATCATGTACAATTTACACAAACTCTTTATTACTTTGTTTGCTTGTTTAAAAAAAAAATACTTCCCAGGATTCTTTTATTGAATAAGTTGATGTACATGATAATACCAAGCACCAATCATGGAAACAAGTAAATGCTTAGCAAATGATTATTTCCTTACAATAACCTTATGCCTTAGTTTTTAATACAAAAATGAGAAACAAATATTCCTGCATCAATAGAAAAGGAAAATTATCACGTGTGATGATTGTACCTCAGTGATAATGACAAATTCACTGAAAAGAAATGCTACATTTATGAGATTTAGGGTCTTTTGGGATTTAGCCCCTTAATAAATTACTTGTTTGTGAAAATTCCACTGAAAAGCCATGAGGACAGAAAAAAATACCAAGACACATGCTCATTTAAATATATGTTGTTTAAGAATATCTTTAAATTTACTTTTTCTGTACATTAGAATTTTTAAAATTTTATTTTTATTGATTACAGATATTCACATGGCACAACTCTGCCTATCAGCCCCTGTGCCCAAATTTTGTGATCATATCAATACTATCAGCATAAATTGCAATTATTCCCCATGTCCCCCTCCCAATCTCTCCCAAACCTACCTCTCCCCGCCCACACCTCTACCTCCTCCTCACACCCGGCAACCCTAGGTCTGTTCTCTCACTCTGGAAGTCCTGCACACCACTGTGGTCTTTCTTTCCTTCTTTCTTTCTCTCTTAGCTCCCACTTATGACTGAGGACATTCAGTATTTTTTCCTCTGTGCCTGTCTTATTTTACTTACAATTTTCTCCAAGCTCACCCATTTTGCTGCGAAAGGCAGAATTTCATTATTTTTTTATGGCTCAGTAGTATTCCATTGTGTACATATACCACACTTTCCTTATCCAATCATCCATCGATGGACATATAGGTTGGCTCCATAGTTTAGCTATTGTAAATAGTGCTGCAATGAATATGGGACTGCAGAATCCCTTCAACATGATTTCCATTCCTTTGGGTATATACCCGGAAGTGGGGTTGCTAGATTGTATGGTAAATCGACCTATCTGTAGCTGTTTGAGAAACATACTGTTTTTCATAGTGGTTGTACTGATTTACAATCCCCACCAACAGTGTAGAAGAGTTCCCTTTCTTCATATCCTTGCCAGAATTTGTTATTCTCAGTCTTTTTGATTATAGCCAATCTAACTGGAATGAGATGATATGTCAATGTGGCTTTAATTTGCATTTACCGATGTTTAGTGATGTTGAGTATTTTTTCCGGTACCTGTTGGTCATTGGTATGTCTTCCTTTGAAAAATGTCTATTCAGCTCCTTTGCCCTTTTTTAAATTGGGTTATTTGGGGTTTTTTACTGTGTAGTTGTTTAAGTTCTTTGCATATTCTGGAATTAATCCTTTGTTTGATGTATAGTTTGCAAATACTTTCTCCCATTCCATAGGTTGTCTTTTGACTCTGTTGACTTTTCCTTTGCTGTGCAAAAGATTTTTAGTTTGATATAATCCCATTTGTTTATTGTTTTTCTTTTGTTTCTTGTGCTTTTGGGGTCTTATCTATAAAGTCCTTGCCCAGTGAAACCTTTTGATAATTGCTAAAACCGTTCTAACTATATTGGGACTCAAGAATAAACAAGAGCACCGTGTACCAGACATAATTTCAATTCAAAATAGAAATCCTTATGGGGAAAAGTAAGTGCTTACATTTTTTTGTACATTAGGATACCATCTTTACTTTTTAACTGAACTTTTTATTTTGTGGTTATTGTAGTTTCACATGAAGTAATAAGAAATAATAAAATACAAAGAGATCTCATATATCCTTTACCCAGTTTCAGCCACTGGAAACATCTTGAAAAACAATAGTGCAATATTACATTCAGGATATTGACAGTGAAACAGTCAAGATACAGAATATTTCCATCACTACACGGAGCCCTCATGTAATTCTTTTACAGCCACAATACTTCCCTCCCATTCCCATTCCTTCCTTAAATTCTGGCAATCCCCGATATGTTCCATGTTTCTATAGTTTTATCATTTAAAGAATTTTATCATTATGTAATATTTCTCTTTGTCTCTAGTAATTTTCTTTGCTCTGAGTCTACATTATCTGATATCAACATAGCCATTCCTTTTCCTTTGATCAATGTTTACACGCTGTTTTCATCCTTTTATTTTAAACCTACCTACATAATTATATTTAACATAACATTCTTGTAGACAGTATAGTTGGGTCATGTTTTTTATTTCACTCTGCTAGGTTGGGGCTCAGAAGGAAATGAGGAACATGTCTTTAGAAACTGGAGGAAAACTGATCCTTGTGTGGCAAGGATATAGTGGCAACAAGTCTAGCTAAATTGTGTCCTACAATATGTGGAAAGCAGAACTTGTAAGTGATGAACTTGAACATTTAGCTGAAAAGATTTACAAGCAAAGTGTTAGAGTTGCAGCCTGATTTCTTCTTACTGGTTGGATTGAAATGTGAGAGGACAGATCATTTAAAGGAAAAACAGTTACGCTAGAAGGAACCAGGCTCTGATGATTTGGAAAAATTTTAGCCTATATAGATTGCAAAGTATGTTAAAATGTAAGATTCACTGTTAGGAAAGCATGCTCTGAAGACAAAGTCAAAGGTGTGGCTGGGGAACTAGCAACTTTTGCTAGTGCCGAAGACATTAGGCATGTAACTCATGAATCCCCATACAGGAAATACTTGTGAAAGACTCTCGTCTAATGTTGTGAGTACTCATAACATACATGGGAAAGTCAAAAGGTTTTCAAGAATGATATACTATCAGAAACACCACCAGCTTAAGCTGAAAGGGACAGAAACAAAACAATATGGGGAAAAAAAAAAAAAAAAGACTGTCAGACTCCCAGAATTCTACAGATAGGGAACAGGCTGACAAAACTACTCAGCTACATATATGTGCTACCCTTCAAGAAAAAGGAAGGATTATTCCAAGAGCAAAACCTTTGGCCCAGAAACTGCGTCCTTGAGTCCAGGATCCAGAGCCATGGCACAGAGGCTGTAGTGTGCACACAGAGATCTGAGCCTCTTGCCCAGAGCATGGAGCACTGAGTTACAGAGTATTAATCCTAGACCTTGAAACCGAGTCAATTGTCCCTGATGAATTTCAAAATTGCTTGGGACTTCTGACTTTTTCTTCCTTCCATGTTTCCCCTTTTAAAATGGAAATGTCTATGACTGTTATACTATGCCTGTATCATCATTATATTTGGGGAACAGATAACTTATTTTCTAGTTTCACAGGTTCACAGAAGGAGAGAAAGTTTGTTCCAGGATGTCACCCATAAATCTGATTTAGATGATGAAATTTGGGGCTTTTGAGTTGATGCTATTTTGTTTTCAGTGTTTCAACAATTTCTTTATAGAAATAAGTAGTTTTAAAAATTAAAAGGCTTTCTGTATTAAAACCATGCCTTCAGAATCACAAGGCCATATTAAGGGAAATTTTATTATTATTATTTTAATTTATCAATATACAATACAGTTGATTTTTGTGTCCCTATACCAATTCCTCTTTTTCCTCTCCCTTTACTCCCTCCCCCCTCCATCAACATCATATCTGTTCACTTGTCTTAACAAGTTCAAGGAATTGTTGTGATAGTTGAGTTGATGCTATTTAGATAATATTTTGGACTTCAGTTGACACTGTATTGGGTTGAGTCTTTTGAAGATATTTGTGGGGGGCTAGATGAACGTATGTTACCTGTGGAATAGACATAAGTCTTTGAAGGCCTCAGGGAAGACTGTAGTAAGCTCAATATTGGCCCCCAAATATATTAGGTCCCAATTCCTGGAGTCTGTAAACATTACCTTATAAGGAAAAGGGGTCTTTGCGTATGTGATTAAATTAAGAATCTTGAGATAGAGCAATTATCCTGGATTATGTAGGTGGGCTCTAAAAACAATCACAAGTGTCCTTATATGAGAGGCAGATGGAGAGTTAACCTGGACAGAAGATGAGTAGGCAATATGACCAAAGAGATAGAAACTTGTCACCAAATTTGTGGTAATTTGTTACAGCAGCCATAGGAAACTAACACAGATGGTAACAAATAACCACCAGAAATAGTTTATAGCTGTTTAGGTTTGTGCACAGTGAGTTCAGGATGCTTATGGAGATCAAGGTATTCTATGGTAACTCCCTTTTATGTAGTTCTTGCACTTTACCCAGCTGCTTGGATTTAGCATAATCTTGTCCTTTCCAAGTTCAGTCAGTTCCGAAACACAGATTTCAGTTTTCCTGAACATCATTTCCTCAAGTCCTGAGACATCTCTGTTCAGACCAAACTCCAAATGAAACCTGAGGATTATGTTGGTTCTGATGGGAAACAAAGTTTCCCAAGTTTTTGGCTCTCTGTTTGAAATTCATGTATATTAGTTCTCCTTATACTGTGTCTTATGGACACAGGTAAGAAAAGCCTCAAACCAGTGAGATTTGTATGCAAGAAACTTATTAGGGAATTCTCCAGCATTAACACCTGTGAGGTGTGACAAAAGCGGAATTAGGCAGAGAGTAAATTTGGGCTACAGTGCAGTCACAACAAAGGCTTCAGCAGATCCTACAGGGAACATTGTCACTGGGTTGGCCCCGCAAGTTGTTTTAAATTTAAGCAATGTGTCTGGGACTTTATGCCAGTGCATCAACTAGTCTCAAATTAGGGCAAGGGGACATGACCTAGTCTTTACCCAAAGATAATCTCCAAGAGAGGCTAGGGGGAAACACTTCAATCCTAGAGGGTGGAAAGAGAATCTGGACAGCATATCACAGAACCCACTTTAGATGTGAAATGGTACCTTGTTTTTCTGGTTACTTTGAGGTGGCATAGTTCTTCATAAGTTTATTGATTACTTTGCAGTTTTAATATCAAGGTTATATATGGCCTCATGGAATGAGTTAAATAACTTTCTCTTTTTCTCTATTCTCTGAACTAATTTTTAAAAGACAAAAACTCTCTGTACCTCAAAATTTTACTAAAATTGGCTGGCTGACAAATATGAGCTTTTTCTGGAGGAGAGGCATTGTTCTGTGGGCTTTAATGACATTGTTCTGCTTCTGGGACCCTGGCACACCCACTGCTCTAGTTGTAACAGATGTCACTGTTACTCACTGCTTTGCACTACCAGGGGAGGAGAGGATGCCTGCACCCCCTCAATGCTCCTATTGCAGCTCCAGCTACGGCATCAACCGCACTTTAGACACTCCGTCCTGTTCCCCAAAGCTGCCACCTCGCAACAGTCCTTTTCTATGTACATTTTGGCTAAAGTTTCTTCTCAGGGAATTCCCTCCTATGTCCTATTTCTCAATGATTCTTCATAATTATTTTGTTCTCCAAGGGCACTTTGGCATTTGAAACATGGTAGAGAAAGGGGTAAATGGGTTTTGAGTGCAAACCAACTAGGGCCTAACATAATTACATTACAGTACAGCGAGGAAAAATAATAATTGCTTCTTTGCTTTACTTTGTGGTTTTACCATGTAAATGTTTATCTCTGAACACTCTAGCTTTTAGACTTTATATAACTGAAATTATATACTATGTTTTCTTCTGCATTTGGTTTCTTTTAAGATTATGTTTGTGAGATTCATTCATTTTGTGCATACAGCTATAGTTCATAACTTTCACTGCTATACAATAGTCCATTGTACAGTATCATTTATTTTTCTATTGTACTGATGACAGACATTTGGATATTAGAGATATGTTTAAATATTCTCCACTAAAATGGAGGACTTATAACAGATTTATTGATTTCTCCTTATAGTTCTGCTACTTTTTACTTTACATATTTAAGAACCACGTTATTCGATGAATTCAAAGTTAAGTTGTATCTTCTTGATGGGTTGGTCCTTATATCATCAGTAATTATTTGTTTTTATCCAACAAAGATGATGAGAGCAGTTTTTTTAAGGAATTTTTATATCTTTGTGTTTTATATATGTCTTTTGTAATCAGTACAGATTTAATGTTTTTAAATTTTTCTGTTGTTTAACATGTATGGGGTACAGAGTAACATTTTGATACATGTATACACTGTGTGATGATCAAATCAGGCTAATTAGCATATCCATCACTGCAAACATTTGTCATTTCTTTGTGATGAGAACATTTGAACTCCTCTCTTCTAGCCATTTGAAAATATAGAGTAAATTATTGTTAATTATAGACATCCTGCACCACTTTGGAATACTAGAAACTTATTCTCCCTATATAGTTGTGATTTTGTATCAATTAACCAACCTCTCTCTATCCCCCCTGACCCTTCTCAGCATCTAATAACCTTAACTCTACTCTCTACTTCTATGAACCCACTTTTTCTTACCTCCGCATATGAATGAGACCACATGGAATTCCTCTTTCTGTGCCTGACTTATTTCACTTAATATAATGTCCAGGCTCATCCATGTTGCCATGAATGATGTCATTTTATTCCTTTTTATGGCTGAGTAGTGTTCCATTGTTTAGGGCCGGCCCGGTGGCGCACTGCGCTAGTGCGCCACTTGGGAAGCACGGAGGCGCTCCCACCGAGGGTTCGGATCCCACATACAGACCGGTTCCCGCTCACTGGCTGAGCGAGNTTTCTTGTTGTAAGAACTTCAAAAAAAAATTGTGGTTGTTATATCTTCCTCTCCCCCCCCTGGTTTTTTTGGGGTTTTTTTTTTTTGTTGTTGTTGTTTGTTTGTTTGTTTGTGTGTGTGAGAGTGTGTGTGTGTGTGTGTGTGTGTGTATGTGTGTGAATTGATTCATTCACCTTTAGCTCCCTCCAATAAGTGAAAACATGTGGTATTTCTTTTTCTCTGCCTGACTCGTTTCACTTAATATTATTCTTTCAAGGTCCATCCATGTTGTTGCAAATAATCCCATTGCTGGGAATATATCCAAAGGAATGGAATTCCTAGGTATTTTATTTTTTGTGTGTAGCTATTGAAAATGGGATTGCTTTCTTGATTTCTTTTTCAGCTGATTCATTGTTGTTGTATAGAAATGCCACTGATTTTTATATGTTGATTCTGTATCCTAAAACTTTACTGAATTTTTTATCATTTCTTAGAGTTTTTTGGCAAAGTCTTTAGATTTTCTATGTATAAGATCATGTCGTCTGCAAAAAAGGACAATTTGACTTTCTCTTTTCCAGTCTAAATGTCCATTATTTCTTTCTTTTGCTTAATTGCTTTGGCTAGTACTTCCAGTACTGTGTTAAATAAGAGTGGTGAAAGCAGCCATCTTTGTCTTGTTCCTGTCCTTAGAGGAAAAACTTTCAACATTTCCCTTTCAGTCTGATGCTAACATGAGGTTGGTTTGTCATATATGGACTTTATTGTGCTGAGGTATGGTTCTTATATACCTCATTTTTTGAGAGTTTTTAATCATGAAGAGATACTGAATTTTATCAGATGCTTTTTCTGAATCTATTGAAGTGATTATATGATTTTTGTCCTTCATTCTGTTGATGTGACATATCACATTTATTGATTTACATATTTTGAACCATCCTTGCAGCCCTGAGATAAATCCCACTTGATCATGGTGTATAATCTTTTTGATGTGCTGTTGAAATCAGTTTGTTAGTATTTTGTTGAGGATTTTTGTATCTATTTTCATTAGAGATATTGGCCTGTAGGGTTTTGGG
>NW_007739815.1:0-5629 GCF_000696425.1 Galeopterus variegatus
GCTAGACCAGGACCTGGAAGGCGTTCGGCAGTGGTGGTGGCGGCTCTGGGGTTATCTGTGCTCTGAATAGGCCTGTGTGGTATATTCTGAGCAGAGAGGGCCAGTGAGCACCCCGGACACAAATCTCTCCCTGAGAGGGCATCACAGTGCCAAAATTCCACCACGAGAGCACAGTTCCCTGTGACAAGAATACTAAGTCACATACCACAAGGGACTCTTCGTATTGAGAAACGGGCCCAGAGGGACCCAGACCAGGAAGGGCTGAAAGGAGAAGAGAAAGGCTGATGGAAGGAAATGGATGCCCACTCCAAAATGCATTGCTCTGGGCCCAGGCATCCGGAAGGAAGGCGTAGAGGAGAGAAGGGAGCCTAGGTGTGAAATCCTAAGATACGGGTAAGGACGCCCGCCACGACCACTGCGATGCTGTTTTTGCAATGTCAAGTGTCAAACCCTTTGGTCTCCCAGTCTTTCTTGAGGCCACATTTAGTCGGCTTCTTGGGTGAGTCAGCGCAGTACTTGTCTCCAGGAGGGGGAGCATGGGGGTGTGGCCCCTGTGCCCAGCCCCCAGCCCTCAGCTGGCTGCCACTCACGCCACTCACGTATCGCGAGTTCTCCCACTCCAGCGAGCCTTTGCCCTGCAGCTGGTGGAGCAGGGGCACCTCCCTCCGCTCCAGCCCCGTGATGGCCTGGGGCCCATGCTCCTGGGTGTCAAAATGGACCTTCCTGACCTGGGAGGAGGGAGTGTCAATTACCCTCCAGGCAGGCAAGGGATGGCAGTCACTTCCTGACCCTGATTCTGCCCTTGACCCTGACAGCGTAGCTCCACAGCAGCCAGGGGGTCCCTTTACAGTGAAGCCAGGTCACGACCCTCCTTGCTGAGAGCCCTGCGGCATTCCAGCTGCACTCACAGTGATCCCACGTCCTGACAGTGGCCCACAAGGACCTGGGCGGGCTCCTGACTCCACTCCAGCCATTTGCCGCCTTGCTGTCCCCCCTGACATCAGACACTCTGGCCCCAGGGCCTTTGCAGTTGCTGTTGACACTGCCTGGGACACTCTTTCCTCGGGTAGCTGCATCTGGAGGAACACTAGCCTCCCTCACGTCTCTGTCCAGTGTCTGCACAGCAAGCTGCCTCCCAGCTCCCGATCTGCAGTTGCGACTCCTTCACTTCTACTTGGTTCCCTACTTCTACCCCATCATATATCCCCCCAGTTCTTATCACCTTCAATATAAAAGAGATGTTTGCAATGTACTGGTTGGATGAATGAATGAGTATCCGTTCTGGTGGTGGTGGTGATAAGGATGATAGAAATGAAGAAGACGGGGTGATGGGACAACGGTGGCGGTGGTGGGGATGGCGGGGTGGGCTTGAGGATGGGGACGGCGTGGTGGAGATCATGGAGGTGGGGGTGCAACGGGGAGGGGATGGGACTGTAGATGCGGATGGTGGAGATGGGATGGCTATAGGGACAGGGAAGGAAACAGAGGGGAAGGTGATGGCGGGGACAGGGATGGGGACAGAGATGATGAGGGGGTTGAGATGGGGATGAAGGCACGGAGGATAAAAGTGGGTGGACCCCTGACCCGCACTGCAGCTACTGCCTGCCCTGTCATCTCCCCCTTGACCAACTGTTGGCAAGGCAGTCCCAGCCTGCTGGAGGGACCCCCACCCTACCCAACCCCCAATCCCTCCTCCACCCCAGCCTAGGGCTCCCTTCCTTCCTGGCTCTGGCCCAGCACTGACCTCCTTGGTGGGGGGTCCTGCGTTCGGCCTCTCGTGCGCGTAGCCAGAGCTGGTCTGGTGCATGTTCCAGGGCAGTGGGTACTTGCCATCAGGCACTTCCAAGGGCCGATAACTCTGACTGGTCACTGTCTGGAAATTGTCCCGAACTTGTTCCCTGAGGGTGGGGCAAGAGCTAGAGCTAGGACCACCAGGGCCACCTGCCTTTGTCCTTTAGGGGCTGCGTTGCTTAAGCCCAGAAGCTTCCCACCTCCCTCAGTCCTCCCACAGATGGCTTAGGAGTCTGCTGGCCTTTGGGCCCCAAGCTGGGCACTATGCCCAAAGTCACCCAGGACCCCAGTGCAGGCCCAGCAAGGCTCAGGCCCATGGAGCTTGGAGTCTGATGGGTGCTGATGCCCCTGAGGGCTGAGGCTCAGCAGGGCAAGGGGTGAGAAGGGGTCATATAGACCGTACCCCATGGCTGGGTTGTCCAGGGCATCCAGACTGGCTTGGTATGAGATCACAGGCCGGTAATTTGATTTGTAGCCTGTGCCTACATGACTGCCTGTGCGGGGCTTGAACTCCTCCCGACCTGCCAAAAGGGAAATGGGGAGAGAGACAGGACCATGGGTCAGCAGAGGTGGGGGAAGAGTGAGCAGGGGCTTCCCAGGCAGGGTCAGCGTCCCACCAAGGGGCCCAGGGGTCATCGTGACAGGGAAGGCTGAGAGCCACCAGCAGGAGTGAGTGTGATAGGAGCTGGGCAAGCCTGGCCCCTCAGGACTGAGACAGAGGAAATGGAGTCCATGGGGTGGGGACGAGGTCAGTGTGGCAGAGTCAGAGTGACCAAACCAGGGAGGGGCAGCCAGACAGGCCAGCCTGACAGTGCGGGTCCTCAGGGAAAGGACCGATTCCATGCAATGGGGTCCCTTTGCAGTGTGACCGACCAGAGGGGCTGCTCCTCTCCCTTCCCACCAGTGTCCTGGAGGTAGCGCTGGCACAAAGGGGCCCTCACCGTAGGCTGTGCAGTAGCTGGTGGCGTAGAACTTCAGGGGGTCCGTACAGCCCCCCGAACTCATCTTCACATAAGGGGAGACCACCCCCAGGGGGAGTTTCCCCATCATGATGCCGCGGGGCAGGCCCCCGAGGGCCTGGGGAGCAAGCAGAAGAAGCCTCGTCAGTTCCAAGCCCAGGCTCAGAAGACCACAGTCGTGACCATCGCCCCCACAGCCGTCCCTTCTCCCAGGCCTCAGTCCCTCTGTCCTGACAGTCATACCCCCAAACCGAGGAAAATGTCCATCAACACTTATCTCATGGCTTCCTGTGTCTCATTTCACCTTCTCAACACCTGACTATTAACTCACATCCCCACTTTACAGCTGGTAAACCGAGGTTTCAAGGGATGAAGGGTTTGCTCATAAGAGGCGGGACAGCTGGGATTCAGACCTAAGGTATCTGACTCCTGGCTCCTGATCTAACCACCACACACCCTCCTCTAGGGGAATGGGTGGCCCAGCAACCTACCACCTGGGGAACTCTTGGCCACTCAGCTCCGACGTGCACTCCCCGCCCCAAGCTCCACCTTGCCTTGTCCACCTCCCGCTGAAAGTTGGCTGTGCTCTCCTGGGGCCCAAGCGCAGCTGGTCCCACCCTCACCTGCCCTCCGCAGTGGCTCTGAGGTGGGTGAGAGGCTGCAGGAAGCAGGAGCTGCTCCAGACAAGCAGGGGACCGTCCCCGAGGTGGCCAAGCCTGGAGAAACAGTGCGTTGCCTAGCAACCGGCACTTAGCAACAGCGTCCCCACACCTCTGAAGCCCTTCTAGAGCCAGGGCCCACCGAGGGGCTGACCTGGCCAGGAGGGGAGGGCCAAGAGCTGCCCAGGCAAGGCCCTAGCTCCACGGCTCCGATCCCCATCCTGTCTCCTTCCACAGGGCCAGGAAGAGTCGCCATCTGAGTGACATGAAATAAAAGATAATCCCTAACAATCACTCCCATTTATTGAGTGCCCACTTTTCCACCAGACACTTTACATCCTTTATCTCCATCCTCTGAGCAGCTCTTCCAGGAAGCTATTATTATTCCTAGTTTCACATGGGGAACATGAGGCTTGGACAAGCAACGTGACTTGACTGGCCGGAGACCTCGCCATCAGAAAACAGCCGAGTTGAGATTCAAACGTGGGTGGATCCAGATCCCACTCCTATGCCTCTTGGTAAATTAATGTTTATGATATTCTGCTAGAGCCAAATCTGTGCTGAGCCCTTTTACACACATTATCTCGTACAATGCCCCAAACCACCCTGCGAACTGGGTACTATTATCACAATGCCAATAAACCTTAGTGGTTAAAAGTGTGGCTCAAAAAAAAAAGAAAGAAAGAAAAAGAAAAGAAACAACAGAAAAAAAAAAGCGTGGCTCACATTTGATCTGTCACCTTTGATGAGGTACCTGTTGTCCTCTTAATGCCCCTGTCTCCCCATCTTAACCGAGGATGTAAGTGCATGCACCTCACAGGGCTGCTGGCAGCTTTAATGAGAGCATGGATTCAGCACCTGGCAGAGAGTAGATGCTCAGGTTTTAAAGCTGCTGTTCTCTAGCCTTACTTTACAAGCAGGAAGGGTGAGGCTCACGGGCAAAGAGCCCAGGCCACTCAATGGATGGAGGCAGAGCTCGGACTCAAATCCGAGTGAGCCAGCTCCATAGTCTAGTCCTTCTGTGACAGCCCCTCTGGCTCAAGTTGCCTTGCAGTCTCCTAATACTACAACGGTTGGATCTGGGAAGGGGGGGTGGAGCCCTGATTTGTAGCATTTGCCAATTTCTGTGGTGTAAATACTCTCATCACACTACTTGCAAACTACCAGCGCAATTTCACTGAACAGGGACTTGAGAAGTCACCTACCACACTACATGGTATTTCCATCATGCAGATATGATAGACGTAAGTGACCTAGAGAGCACAAATAACAGAAAAATGCACAAAATAATTAGCAGCTGAGTTTTAAGTATGTATTATCTTTGTTTAAATATAATTTATTTAACTGTAAGTTTACGCAATTTAATTTTTAACAATAGCAGAGTTTAACAACCAATGCCTCCAGGCTGGTATGAGCAGCCTCCAGTGCACCCCTGCTGTTAAGGGACAGTGAGGTATGAATGAAAGGAAAGGTGCTGCCCTCACCTGGGAGGTGCCCTCACCGCACCCACTCTACAGTGACCCCAGGGAGGAGCCTGGTGGCCACAATTGACCCCCCACAGAGAGGCCCTGAGACTCAGAGGTGACTAAGACCTAGAGAGGGCCACGGAGGAAGCAGAAGGGTGTTAGGCACCAACCCTTCAGAGTAACAGCTCTGTTCAGGGATCAGAGGCTGCGAGGACATGGGAGTATATGCACACACCTGGTCTACTGACGGCGGCTCACGGGACCTCCACTCATGAGACACGGGAAGGGTGAGACCACCATAGTGGGGTGGTCGCTCAGGGCAAAGGGAGAGAGTGGCCCTCCTCAAAGTGTGTCTGGAGGAGTGGTTACGAGCAAGCGCTCACGACTCTGGAGCCAGATGTGGGCCCTGGCTCTACCACGAAATAACTGTAAGACTTGGTGCATGTTACTTGTGCCTTGGTTTCTCCTTCTGGAGAATGGGGGTAATAACGGTACCTACCTGTGGGGTTGTGATCCACATGAAGCACTTAGCCCAGTACCTGGTGCATGGTAAGTGCCTTCTAAGAGATAGGGAAAATCCCTGAAAAGAGGTGCCTTTTGCGTATTCACTGCCTGCTAGGCAGAGGGTTGGGCCCAAGGGTCATAAACAGGAATTCCACACGGCCCTGCTCTCAGGGAGCCCACAGTTCAGGGGGAAATTCAGACATAGCCAGTGTGATTCAGTGAGAGAAAGCTCAATTTGGAAGCCTGAGCT
>NW_007739815.1:6917-7438 GCF_000696425.1 Galeopterus variegatus
CAGTAAGGACAAGATAATAGCAGTTGACCACTGGAGTAATTTAAATTCTTTGGTGCACTGAAGGTAACTATAGCAACAACAAAACCCAAACTCAGCTCAACTACTGAATAGATTTTCCAAACTTCCCACATGAATAGCTTGACAGAGAAAAGATGTGTTCATTTCCAGGAGTAAGTACTATTTACATCAGCTTCTACTATTCTTTTACCATAGTGTCCAGCATCAAGTAAAAATTATGACAAACATGTACACACACACACACACACACACACACAAGCAAGAAAAAAGGCAACCCATTGTCAAAAGACAAAGTAATTTACAGATAGGACCCATAGGTGACCCAAATGTTGGAATTATCAGGCAGTTGACTGTGAAATAACTATGAGTGTCATATTAAGGGATCTAATGAAACAGATAGACAAAAGTCATGAAAAGATGAAAGAATGTCAGCAGAGAGATGAAGACTATAAAAGAGTCAAATGGGAATGCTATAATGAAAAAAAACCCCACACTATCATAAA
>NW_007739815.1:9168-12804 GCF_000696425.1 Galeopterus variegatus
GATTTACTAATTAAACAGGATTACTAGAGGTCTTTTCACTTGACTGCTCTTAATACAAAATTGTAAAAGGTTTTCTTTGTCCCTTAGACACCTGGTTTAAAAAAACTTATTTCATGATAATTTCTTGTGTTCTCTAACTTTGAAACCCTTTGTCACTTTGGTTTTATTTTTGTAATAATTTGTGATTTTATTCAGCTAAGTGTTTTAAGCCTTTGTTACTTAGCAAAGCTTTCCAAAACTAAATTCTGAAAGCTCAACCTTTTGGATTAAACTAACTTGAAGGAGTTCCAAGGGCCCTGGAGTTTCTCAAAGGATATATAATAGATGTATCAAAACTAATTGGCTTATTTAATAAATTAGAATTTTGGAACTTTAGTTTAAAGCTATGAACTCAAAGTTTGTCAGGAAACTGTACCTATCAGAGTTTTTTCATGAAATATTTGAAGATATAACATTTTAAAATTATAATTGAGTCAAGATTATGGCTGGTAGCATTTATGTCAAGACCCAGATTTTCAAGAACCTTAACAAGATTTTGGAACATATCTATAACACCTTCAGTACTGGCAATGCATTCCCATATAGTCTAATTTATTAAATAAGCCAATTAGTTTTGGTACATTTTTTATGTATCTTTTGAGAATCTCCAGGGCCCTTGGAACTCCTTCAAGTTAGTTTAAACCAAAAGGTTGAGCTTTCAGAATTTAGTTTTGGAAAGCTTTGTCAAATAACAAAAGACTTAAAACACTTAGTTGAATAAAATCACAAATTATTATAAAAATAAAACCAAAGTGACAAAGGGTTTCAAAGGCAGAGAACACAAGAAATTATCATGAAATAAGTTTTCTTAAACCAGTTATCTAAGGGACAAAGAAAACCTTTTACAATTTTGTATTAAGAGCAGTCAAGTGAAAAGACCTCTAGTAATCCTGTTTGATTAGTAACCCAAGCTGATAAGAACATTTTTATACATTCAGGTTAGTAAATAGGCATCCATTTATCAGAGCAAATTATACAAAGCCCAGTTGGAGTTTTAGCTGTTTTTACCAAATACATATTTATGGCTTCCCAGTCAAAAACTTGGTGTATTATTGTTCTATACCCTTACCAGTTAATGTTAACTAGGGCCTATGCGATATTGGGCATAGGTCACCTTTCACTAGCCATTTTGGGTCCGAGGTTTCCACATGGCATTTGGAGTCATGTGGAGCTTAAGACAGAGAGCAGTATTTAAAAAGATAATGTCTAAAAGATATTGGCCAGGAGGCAGAGCTGAGAAAACAAGGAGACATATTGACCTAGAGGCAAATTTAAGTAAAAGGTTTAAATCAAAATTTGAAAAAATATTTATCAAAACTTTAGAAAATTTAAGTCATGTGAACTTGAAAAGTATACTTATTTATTTAATGAGTGTGCATTAATTATAAGCCAATTTGGTATCTTGCAGACAACACAATTACACATACAGACATGAACATATAGACATAACATATAGCTTACACACGCATATATGCAGACAAAAACAACAAGAACAAACAAGGATCTTATAGGTTTTGTTCAAGATGTAAAAAAAAGCTCACTTGTAAAAAGGACAATCGGGTTTAGATTGTGTTTTTTTAAAAGACATCAGTGAGGCCTCACCCTGTTTTAAAGAAAGCAAGATAACAAATTTACATTGTAAAGCAAAGTATGCAAGCCTTTTCGAGAGGATGCAGAGAAAGTTTTCTTTTCTTTCTTTCTTTTTTTAAATGGCATAGAACTTTACCAGAGGATTTTGTGAAAATACATAGACGAGCCTAGAAGAAAATTTAGAAATCTGTTTAAGATAACCAGCTGGATGCCAGAAAATTTGAGACCATGTAGTTAAACAGATAGATTTTAGTTTAGTTTTTGTTTCTCAAACGAGTTACTGAACTTAAGGGCTGAGCTATTGAAAGCTATTTGTTGAAGTTTTTAAATTTATCCTGGGTCAATTTGGAGCTTGTTGTCATTATTTTTATTACTGGTGGTCTGATGTGTACCATCCCTGGTGAGATGGACTGAGGTGTGATGGCGAAATTTTCGGATCAGATTCAATTCCTCGTCTGGTTTGGGGTTCCACATAAGGTTTAACAGCCTTAGCAGGAATCCATAGCAGGCCTATGGGTGAGAGAACAGATGTATATCCTCTCCCCATGTTAACAATTTGACAGATCTCAACCATTGTGGTCTCGTCGGCAGGTGGTGGAATAAAACCAAGGGTCTAGGTCTCTTTTTAGGAGGTATGAAGTGTTATTCTGTGGCCGTTAACTTTTGGGAATTACAGTTTAAAAAATTTAATGTAAACATAGCTTTAAAGACCTGTTCATGAGAGGCCAGTCCTATATCTCTATTACCCCTCCTTTGTTTACTTATTTGAGATTTAAGAAGGCCATTAGCTCTTTCAACAATTGCCTGGCCAGTGGGGTTAAATAGGATTCCTGTGACATGTTTAATGTTCCAGTTGTCACAGAATACTTGAAAGACTTTGGAGGTGTATGCTGGTCCATTATCTGTTTTAATTTGATTTGGAATCCCCATGGTGGCAAAGGCAGAAAGATAGTGTTTTTTTAACATGTTTAGCAGTTTCTCCTGTTTGGGCAATGGCATGAATAATATACTAGAGTAAGTATCAACAGTACATGTAACTATTTAAGACATCTGAAAGAGGAGTAATGAGCGACTTCCATTTGCCAAATTTCATTACCTTCTATTCCTCGAGGATTAACTCCTCCAGGGAAATTAGATTTAGAAAACCTCTGACAGTTGGGACAAGGACGAACAATATCTTGAGCTTGCCTGTAAGAGATCTGATGCATGTTAGCAAAAGCTTGTGCACCCAAAGCTTGTGAAAAAACTGATAAGAATCAATAGCTTTCTGTAAAACATTATTATACATAACAAAGCGATCAGCCATATCATTTCCAATTGATAAAGGGCCAGAAGATGAGGATTAAGAATATCAGGATCATACCCAGTAAGTACTTGACAACAGTGTCCTCACCTGAATACATTGTTCTAATTTAGTATATAATTTCCTTTTCTGTTGATGGGGTAAGAAAATCCATTTAATGATTCCTATTTGAGGAAGAAATTGGCAAAGAAAACCTGTGGGACTATGTGGGGTGTTTAAAATAATAAAATGAATGACTTGAGATATAACAACACGTGTTAATTGTCTGGAATGTAAAGAGGATTCAATCTGGTTTTTGTTTTTGTTTTTTCTCTTCCAGAATTTATTCTCCAGACCAGGAAGTTACAGGAACAATCTGTTTTAATTCTAATTTTGCTTCTTCAGATAAGTAACAAGGGGAGGACAGATCAGGGTCTCTCTTCAAGGTATTAAACAAATGTTGTAATTGATAAGTTGGAACACCCATAGAAGGGCGGAGCTAGTTAATGTGGCCAAGTAATTTCTGTAAGTCATTTAGAGTAAAAGGCTCCTGAATATGGAAAGATAATACTTTGTGGCCGTATATTTCTCTGAGTGACTTAAAAAACAAGGTATTTCCAAGGTTCTTTTTTTTTTTTTTTCCTTTTTGTCTTTCTTCGTGTCCGGCAACGGATCGCAACCCTCAGTGTCGCGCCCGTACCGGACCGGGACCGGCAACGGGATCG
>NW_007739815.1:13804-33876 GCF_000696425.1 Galeopterus variegatus
TTTCCTTTTTGTCTTTCTTCGTGTCCGGCAACGGATCGCAACCCTCAGTGTCGCGCCCGTACCGGACCGGGACCGGCAACAGGATCGCAACCCTCGGTGTTGCTCCCACGCCTCGCTCAGCCAGTGAGCGGCTGGTCTGTACGTGGGATCCGAACCCTCGGCGGGAGCGCCTGCCACACTTCCCAAGCGGCGCACTGTAGCAGTGCGCCACCGGGCCGGCTCCCAAGGTTCTTTTTTTGAATTTTATCTGGAGCTACTTGTAAACCAGCATTATTAACTTTTTTGACTAAACGTAAGTAAACTGGTGATAGCAGTTCTGGATTGTCATGAATATTGTTAATTTGTCTAGTTATAGCACCTTGAAGATGATTAATAAAATCTATATAAGGCTCAGTGGGTCCCTGTCTAACAGTAGCAAAAGATTTAGTGGGAGCATTCCAGGGACTATGCAATGGCTCTAAATGTCCCATTCATAACTGTTGTTTAACAAGTAAAGTAGCTTGATTTAATTTCTCCCCTTTAAGAGGCCACTGTTCCACCCAAACCGGAGGACCAGGGGTCCATTGTAATTTGAATGGTGGGATTGTGGCCTTGGCCATCATGATAAATTTTGAAGGAGATGTCCCAATATTAACATCCCATTGAGCAGGGAGGTCTCGGTCCCATAGGGTTTGAGGTAGATCTGGAACATAAGGCATAATGGAGGAAGTTTGTCCCTTGGGGCCAGTACACAACAAAGGATTTTTACTTCAATAAGGGATTTTTGAACCTGCGTAATCCAATAAGTGTAACTGGTGAAGAAGTTACTTTCCATAATGGGGTCCAATCCTTTTTAGCAATTATGGTAACATCAGCCCCCGAATCTGTAATTAATTTTTGCTCAACAGATAACGTCAACAAGTGGCTGAGTCTTATCTAATCTTTGTATCCAAAACGCATCAGGGGAAGCAAGAGGTTGAAGTTTAGATATTGTTTCAGGAATTTTGTTCTAAGTCTTTACGGCTGCCCTAGTTGTTTGGTCAAGTAACATGTCCATGCTAATTTGAACCTCATTTTGTAAATTTTCGAGTGAAATAGCATGTAAGGCTTCCCGATATTCTTGTAGCTATACAGTATATTGAGCAGAAGTTAAAACAGTTTTCCCAAGTGTTTTCCAATTCCAAGCAGTCATATTATACCCCTTAGCAATTGATTCTAAGTATCCCTTGGTAAAAGTACTATGTAAGCCATTTTCTGTTATGCTCTTTTTAAAATTTTCTTTTTTTCCTTTTTGTCTTTTTTTGTGACCGGCAACGGATCACAACCCTCAGTGTCGCGCCCACACCGGACCAGGACCGGCAACGGGATCGCAACCCTTGGCGTCGCACCCGCACCTCACTCAGCCAGTGAGCGGCCGGTCTGTATGTGGGATCCGAACCCTCGGCGGGAGCGCCACCGCGCTCCCAAGCAGCGCACTGTAGCAGTGCGCCACCGGGCCGGCCCCTCTTTTTAAATTTTTTAAACAAGGAGAATAGGAGGTTTTTATGTCTCGACTGAGTACCAGTTCTTACAACAGGAAAGAGATGATAAGCATCAACTCCCATGTCCTTCTTTAAGACAGGACTCCCTCAAGGGAACAAATGAGTTGTTTGCTTCCAAAGGTGGAGGTGGGCGGAGAGGAGGAGGAGGAGGCCAGGATTGTTTTTCATCTTCTTTGATGGCATAAACATGTTTTTTCTTTTTGTTAAGGTTACGAATAATTTTTAAACTCAATTTGACAAAATTTCCAAGCCACTGTAATCAATAATAATTTAGTTAGATGATGGTTAGTTACTTTATAACCTACTGTTTTAAGGAGACATAGGAGGACTGAACTATGTTGAATTTCCCTCTTAGACAGTAAACTACCCATAATCACAGAATAGATAGAGAATTGAGAGAGTAAGAAAGCAAAACATCTGGGCAAAGCCCTAGCTAGACACCGCAGCAGGCGTGCAATTGCTTAATCAAAAGCCACCTCTGTGATCCCTTTTACTGGGGTTAGTCCCCCTTACTGGGATTTCCCTCTTGACGGGATGAGTAGATGTCCTCTTCCTTTTTCTGTGTGTCCTCTTTCTTTTCCCCCCTTTTGTTGGGGCCTCCCTTTTGTCAGGATGAGTGGCGGATGTCCTCTTTCTTTTCCTTTCCAAGGCTTGGCAGGTCAGTCTCTGATCCGTGGACTCAGAATTGATCACGTCGGGGTCACTATTTGTTGCTCCCAGAACCCTCAAGATAAAGGCATTCCTTCCATTTGGGAAATTAACCATGAATTGGGGTTCTCTTCCCGCATTATTCTCCAGACCAGGAAGTTATAGGAAGAGAACATAGGTGGGGTGTTTGCTAAGTATAGTTTAACAAGTTTAACAATAGAAGCTGGTAACATTCAGTAAGACAAGCAAGGTGACATTCCATAATGCAATTTGCAACAAAAGCTTGATTTTAGCAAACATTCTCTTCTTACAGCAATTTCCCAGTATCTTTACATATCAATCAGTAACCTGTCTGTCTTCGAGCCAGCAACCTTGCTGTGTTACAATTCTTTATCTTAAAACAGAGACTATAGCCTGGGGGAAGTTTCCTGTCCTTTGCAGGGTCAATATTTGAAGTGCAAGGCTTTGGAAAACCAGGCCCTGTGAGGTACATTTGCTTTATGCATGCTCCACACTTCTCAGCCTCCAAAATTGTAAGAAACAAATTATATTTCTTTATAAATTACCCAGTTTCAGGTATTTTGATATAAGTAATGGAAACAGACTAATACAATCTGGAATGGACAGAATATTCTTCCAACAATCTACCACAAGTATTGTTTCTGTAACAATGGGGTCTCCAGTCCCGATGGTATCCAGAGAAAGACAGAATATGCTCTCTGAGGAGATCCAAAACCCTCTCCAAGATTTCTACCAATTTTATATTCTCATAGTCACTGATGACATGTGGGAAGGAAGAGAGTGTGTGACATCACAGTCACACAGCTTCAGGTTGAACTCTGGGTGCCCTTGCTCTTAAAGTACCATTAGACACCTGCCATGACTTGTCACAGTCCACCAACTCAACCAGCTCACTGGCTGTTCTCTCTCCTTCCTTCTCAACCTCACCCCCCATCTTCGTCATCAGTAGAAAAAAAATTACAAATCCCTCTTGTTTTCTCATACAGAGGCAGTTGAACCATCTTTTTCCTGACTTCAAGGCCTCTCACTCCTATTACAAGGCACCTCATTAGAATATTTTCCCAAAGGCAGGTATTTCCCGAAAGGAAATTTTTTTTTACTAGCATTGGAGTTTTTTATAAGAATTGAGTACTATTAATTTTTTTTTATTAATTCATTCATCAAATATACATGCAGCAATTACCATGTGCCCTGTTCACTTCTGGTTGCTAGAAGTACAATGTGAGCAAGACAGAGTCCTTGTCCTGAAGAAAAAGTGGAACAGACATGAGAGTAAATTTGCAAATTACAGCATAATGTGATAAGTCTTATGATGGGGGAGATCAGAGTGCTGCTCACAGAACCTAACCTGGACAAAAAGCAATCAAAAAATCAGTTCGTTTCTTTAAAGAGTCTTAAAAGTTTCCAAAGACAATACTCAAAGCAAATTTTATAACTTCAGACTACCTTTAATAACAATTTTTAGCAGGGATCTAAAATTGCTAATATGAGTACTTGCCCCCAAATGAACAGGCATGCATATAAACCTTGCCACATAGAGGAGAGAGTGATAGGCCAGCTCCCAAGAGGAAAATGGAGAGGAAGGGACTGGGCTGTGTATGTCCACTTTATTCTTCCAAACTCCTCAAATAGGTGACAAGGGGAAAAGAGGCTATGAGAAAAAAAGCTTCCCACAAAAGTATGTTTTTGATCCCTTACAGGATCTCCTTTTGAAGTTAGAGGAGCTAGTGCCATACCTCAAAAAACTTGACTTGCCAATTTAACTGAATTGGTTTGAGTAAGAATGTGTGCAGATGAAAGGGGAGTAAGCTGGCACCAGCCCTGGGCCTTGTGGTCAAGGAGGAGCCCTGGGGTGACTATGCCGCATATGTTGGCAGCGGTGGGGAGAAGGATGCTTTTGTTCTTGGGGTCAAATCTGCGCCAGGTGTCCATGAACCTGCTAACTAAATGTGAGCTTCGGGTGACATAAGTGGAGAACAAGCTCTTGGGACTGGGCATTAGTGGTTTCAGGTCAGATCTGCGATGCTTATCTTTTTTTTTTTTTTTTGCTTTTTGAGACTCCTGTTTGCATTCGCAGTTGCTTAGAGACCTTGGCTTGGCTATAGAAGGAAATCCTATTCAGAGAACAGGTGTTCTCTGTTCCTTGGTGTGCTGGGGGGAAGTGGAGCAGTTATAACATGCTCTTCAGGAGCCTCAGTCTGGCATCCACAAAGTCTTATACAAAGTCAGCTAATCCTGGCCCCATAGGCCCAGAGTCTGAAGGAAATTAGCCAGACTAACAAAAATGAGGCTTTGAAGATGTAGACACTTTAATTAACATTTTAAGCATGCTGTATGCCTGCCACAGTGGTTCTCAAAGTGTGATCTTCATGACCTTTTCAGGGGTCTACTACATCAAAACCAGATTCATAATAAATACCACGATGTTATTTGTCCTTTTCACGCTTATTTTCTCACAATGCTCTGTGTAGTTTTCCAGAGGCTACGTGATGTATGATACTGACGTAGACTTACTTAATGCAGAAGCAGGTGTAAAACTCAGCTATTAAAGACATTTGAAAAAATGTATAGCAAGGCCACTCTTCTCACTAACTTTTTTTCTTTTGGAAAATATAGCTATTAAAATGTTGTGTTAACATGTAATGGGCTTATTATTGTTAATAAATAAATATTTAAATATTTTCTACATTTGAGTATCTAATATGATAAGTACCAATAGATATCACACACATAAACAAAAAGCTCTTGAGGGCCTCAATATTTTTTTTTTTTTTGTCTTTTTCGTAACTGGTAAGGGGATCGCAACCCTTGGTGTGGTGTCGCTCACACTGTGCTCAGCCAGTGAGCGCGCCGGCCATTCCTATATAGGATCCGAATCTGTGGTGGGAGTGTCGCCACGCTCCCAGGGCCGCACTCTCCCGAGTGCGCCATGGGCTTGGCCCGAGGGCCTCAATCATTTTAAAGGTATAAAAAATTAAATGCGATGTGGGATCCTGGATTGGATCCTGGAACAGAAAAAGCGCATTAGTGGGAAAAAACAGTGAAATCCAGATTAGTTAATGGTATTATATCAATGTTAATTTCTTAGTTTTGATAATGTACTGTGGTTACATAAGATGTTAACATTAGGGGAAGCTTAGTGAAGGGTATATGGGAATTCTTTGTACTATTTTTCTAACTCATCTGTATATCTAAAATTATTTCAAAATAAGAAACTTTTTTAAAGTGTGAAAGGATCCCAAGACCAATAAGTTTGGGAATTACTGATCCACCATATGCCAAGTCCTGTGTTATGACTTGGAAATATAAAAATAGATAAGATAGGGCCGGCCCGTGGCTCACTCGGGAGAGTGCGGTGCTGATAACACCAAGGCCCCGGGTTCGGATCCCATATAGGGATGGCCGGTTAGCTCACTGGGTGAGCGTGGTGCTGACAACACCAAGTCAAGGGTTAAGATCCCCTTACCGGTCATCTTTAAAAAAAAATAAAATAATAAATAAATAAATAAAAATAAAAAAGATAAGGGTAACTAACATAATCGTAAAGATCAACACTGGAGGACTTAAACCCCTGGATATCAAGACGCTATAAAATTAAATTTGGAAGTTGGTGAAAACATGTGCAAACAGCACAACGGAACACAACACAGTCTAGAAACATAGATCAAGCATTCACTGACAATAGATTTATGACAAAGGTGATGCTGAGTAACAGTGGAGAAAGGATGGTCTTTTTCAATGAAAGATATTATGTCAACTGAATATTCATATGTAATAAATAAATAATGATTTCTACATCACACCCTTCAGAATATTAATTCCAGGTTTACTGAAAATCTGAATGTGAAAGGTTAAACCACCAGGCTTTGTGGAGACTACTAGTTGACTCTTGCTAGCAACTAGTTTTTATTTTATGGACCCAATCTTACAACTGATCATGTTTCCCTCTCACTTTGACTACTAGGAAGCTCATTTTGAAGATTTTCTTCATATGTATTTTACTTGATGTACTACCATGTATACCTCTGTGCTGTGGGTTGATTGAAGGAAACAAATGTGTTGTGGTTTTCCCCTGTAAGCAAGGCTTAGCTTTGTTATCAGTTGCCTTCAGCTGTAATCGGAGCCTTACCTTACTAGTAGTTATGTGGCCTGTGGTAAGTGCTCCCTCTCCTGGGACATTCTGCACAGGGCAGCTCCACACAGGTTGAGCAAACACCTCTTGAGGAAGGCAGTGTGGTTTAGTGGAAAGAAAATGGGTTTGGAACCAGCCAGGTGTCTTTTCATATCCTGGTTCAGCCACTTACTAGCTGCATGACCTACTAAGCCTGCTGAGCCTCAGCTTCCTCACCTGTAAAATGGGGTGTGGCTTTCAGGGCAGATGTAAGGAGTGAAGCATATAAAAGCAACAGCAGAGTTTGTTTGGGATGATGAAAACGTTCTGAAAATGGATGGTAATGATAGTTGCGTAATGTTGTGAATATACTTAATGCCAGTAAATCGTACACTTAAAATTATTAACATGGTAAATTTTGTTATATATATTTTACCACAACAAAAAAAAATTTTTTTAAAGCAGTTACCATAGTGCCTGACCCACTCCATCCGCTCATCAAATACTAGTTACTTCCCTGTCCTTGTGAGTGAATTTGCACCTTTGGATCATCCATTGTATTGTTTTATTGAATAATATACTCAGAAAAGAGCACATATCAATTGAAAGAAGACTCTGAAAAACTCATTTGTAAAGCAACAAGGGCCTGAGGTGCCTCGAGTCCTGTATACTTTCATATCTTTTGCCCTTTAAGATGCTAATACTATCCACTTCTTCAAAGAATGGTTTTCCAGAACATTGTATCTAGACTTTTGTGGTAGAATAATACTTCATAGTTATTGAAAAACAGCAGACAATTTTTCACAGCTAAGAGACATCATCTTATTACAAGGTATTTATTTGACAGAGAGGAATTTTGAGAGATTTGGTATTTTCAAGGAGCTGGACAAATGACCATACCAATATTCTAGGAAACAAGAATTTACCACTTCCTTTCCAAGCAGCCTTCTTAGGCTTTAGGAATCAAGGATGGTAGTAGCTGCAGCAAATCCTATGAGGTGAATATTTCTCCAGAGGAATCATGACTCTCAGAGTCAATAGGATCAGAAAGTTAAAAGAAAATTTCATCTAAGTGTTAGTTTCCATTCCCATCAGGTAGATGAAAAATAGGGTGATGTAGTAGTCCATTTCTGTTGCTTATAACAAAATACCTGAAACTGGGTAATTTATAAAGAAAAGGGGTTTATTTCTTTCAGTTTGGAGGCTGGGAAGTCCAAGGTCCAGGGAACACATCTGATGAGGGCCTTGTTCTTGGTGGTGACTCTCTAAGGCAATGCAGGGTATCACATGGTGAGAATGACCTGAGCAAGAGAGAGCTGACCTCCTCACTTGCTCTCCTTTTAAAGCCATCAGAACCACACCCATTAATCCATAAATGGATTACTCCATTCACCAGGGCACAGTCCTCACAATCTAATCACCTGTTAAAGGCCCCACCTTTCAATGACCATAATGGGATTTCCCACCCTCTAAACACTGTTACAATGGAGATTGAGTTTCCAACACATGAACTTTAACCCATGGCAGGTGACTTGGGCTTTGTAGGGATATTGGAGCCTATCAAAGATCATCGTTATGATAGGCATGAGGTAGATACAATTTTATTTACATTGCTGTCTCTCTGCCCTCTTCTTCGTCTCCTCCATTTCTTCTCAGAGTGTGCCATTAGTGAGATTTTCCTTAACTCCCATCTTGGACCCATTCACTGGAATCAGACTCAGCAGTCAGCAGCCATGGCTATTCTTGGGTCTGATGTGGGGGACCCAGGCCAACCCATTGGTGGCACAGTCACCACAGTCGTATCCCTCATCCAGTCAAGGATAAGCAAGCTGATGAGTTAGGTCTAATTTCATTTTGTGGATAACTAATGAGTGGAAAGGACTACAATTCCAGTTCTACATGTAGGTATTCATTCTTTAATTCTAACAACCCAAATAAGTATTTATGGAAATGGATATTTCCATAAAGTAGAATCTTAGGAGTAGAAGAGAGGTGTAATTTTTTTTTTTTTTTTTTGGCAACTGGCCTGTATGGGGATCTAAACACTTGACCTTGGTGTTATAACACTGAGTTCTAACCAAATGAGCTAACCAGCCAGCCCTAATTTTCTAAAAGCTTTTTTATTAAAGTAAAATATACATACTGAACAGTGTACATATTGTTAGTATACAGCCCAATAACTTTTCACAAACTAAACACACTTATGCAACCAGCACCCAGATCTATAAACAGATCATAACTAGCACCCCAGAAGCTCCCTTTTTGCTCCTTGAAGGGTCTTTGAGTAGTTATTTTACATATTTGTCTGAGTTTAAGTAGGCCCGTGCCTAAATCTACTTACACAGATGGGAAGATACTCTCCATTTTAATGAATCTACTTCTATAAATATAAATTCAATTAATTTTAGGCAAGTGCATAAATGTTATCGATCATACGTGCTTGTTGTGGCAGCAGAAAATTCCTTTTCTTCCTCAGCTCTCCCCTCCCCGCTTCTCCCTCCTCCATGTATACTAATCTCATTGCCCTGCACACACCCGTGTAATCACTTTCCAGGACAAGAAACAGAATGGTTTTGAGCCACCCCAGAAGCTGCCTCTTGTGACCCATCCCCATCAAGCATTTATCCTGCCTCTCTCTATGAACTGTACCCTTAGATAACCAAATAATAGATGCAGGAAAGAGTTTTATAATAAAGGATTCCAATTTGTAAATTAAAAAAGAAGAAATGGTAGAATTAGAATTTCAATGAACTGTACCCTTAGATAACCAAATAATAGATGCAGGAAAGAGTCTTATAATAAAGGATTCCAATTTGTAAATTAAAAAAGAAGAAATGGTAGAATTAGAATTTCAACATTTTACAGCCCTCAGTTAATTAATTCTATTCTATCTGAACCTCTCCTTTTCTTCAAAGTAATCACTATTCTGAATTGATAGTGATCGTTTCCTTACATTAAAAAAAAAAATAGCTTTATCAGCAAAATGGCATCCTAGATGTCATAACTTGGTTTTATCTATTTACAAAAATTGATGGGTCTTTTAAGTTACTTTTAATCTACGGTTCCCCTCCATTCTTTTTTCCTCCAGTTGATCTGTTAGGGAATTCAGGTCATTTGACCTGTCAAGCTTCTCACGGTCTGGTTTGTGTGGCTTATCTTCCTCTGCCCTCTACGTTTCCTCCTAGACGCAGAGGCTCATGAGACTCAGGGTCAGTCCCTCCGGCAGAACCAAAAGTCGGATTGAATTCTGTCATCAGGAGGCCTGCAATGTCTGGCTCTCGCTCTTTGTCTTTTATTTGGTGGCTGGCCAGTACCGGGGAAAGGAATCCAAACCCATGACCTTGGTGTTATAAGGTTGCTCTCTAACCAACTGATCTAACCAGCCAGCCTCTTTTTCTATCTTTCTGTTTTTGATATCATCAAGTTATGTTGTACTGGATTTTATAGTTATTTTGTACTGGATTTTACCTCAGTGCTTTACTGTTGTTCACTATTGCATGAAAGTTCGTTTTCCTGAACCTTCAGAATGAGGCATGCTCTTGGGCAGCTTCTCAACATCACCATGTTCCCTCCTCCGTTACTTTCATGTAGGACTCAAATGCATAGCAGCTTCTGATCTGGGATTTCCTGG
Organism: Galeopterus variegatus; assembly: GCF_000696425.1. Taxonomy (NCBI): domain Eukaryota; kingdom Metazoa; phylum Chordata; class Mammalia; order Dermoptera; family Cynocephalidae; genus Galeopterus; species Galeopterus variegatus. The sequence goes on from NW_007739815.1 coordinate 23,736, forward strand.
CTCTGCTCCCCTCACCCACTTTCATCTGAACCATCCATTTCTTCTGTTCCTCATTTCTAGAGTTCCCTGGAGCCGGTCTGCTCCAGCATCTTCCATCCCACTGAAGACCCCTTGCATCCCCTCACTGTGGGAGTGGGCAACTCTTCCAGTGAATATCTTCCAGTTATTTTGGAGTTTTCCTTTTCTCGGGTCTGTCAGACACTCCATTGTCACCCTCTGCCTTTAAGTTATGTTGTACTGGATTTTACCTCAGTGCTTTACTGTTGTTCACTATTGCATGAAAGTTCATTTTCCTGAACCTTCAGAATGAGGCATGCTCTTGGGCAGCTTCTCAACATCACCATGTTCCCTCCTCCGTTACTTTCATGTAGGACTCAAATGCATAGCAGCTTCTGATCTGGGATTTCCTGGCTCTGCTCCCCTCACCCACTTTCATCTGAACCATCCATTTCTTCTGTTCCTCATTTCTAGAGTTCCCTGGAGCCAGTCTGCTCCAGCATCTTCCATCCCACTGAAGACCCCTTGCATCCCCTCACTGTGGGAGTGGGCAACTCTTCCAGTGAATATCTTCCGGTTATTTTGGAGTTTTCCTTTTCTCGGGTCTGTCAGACACTCCATTGTCACCCTCTGCCTTTGCCTGCTCAGATGCAGGAAACCATGCAGTCTGGAGGCTTGCAAAGCTTTGCCCTTATCTGCTTATATATGGGTCATCATGAACATATCTTAGCTCCTGGCTTTGTTGGATCTGTAGGTTTTTGGTTTGTTATAGTTGCAGTATTTTTATTTGGGGATTCAGAGAGATTGAAAAACGACTCCACCTCTGCCCACTTCCATCTTCCCAGAATTCTCCTTATTGACTTTATTTTATTTTATTTTATTTTTCCTTTTTGTCTTTTTTCGTGACCGGCAACGGATTGCAACCCTCAGTGTTGCGCCCGCACCTCACTCAGCCAGTGAGCCGCTGGTCTGTGTGTGGGATCCGAACCCTCAGCGGGAGCGCCACTGCGCTCTCAAGCGGCGCACTGTAGCAGTGCACCACCAGGCCGGCCCATCCTTATTGACTTTAATGAAGGTACACACACACACACACACACGTGCGCACCCACACACAACCAGTTTGGACACTCATTAAGGGGTATATCAAACAAACACTTCTCCAGATCATTGGTTTTTGGAGTTCACTTGGTTCAATCCAAGGTATAGGTTTTAATTTCCCAGAGATTTAGTTTTCTCTACCAGTGATACCTGTGACATATCCTATAATCAAAATGCCTTGACTTAAAGCTCCAGGAGCCACACTGAAGCCGTCAGGAGCAATCTGAATAGGACTTCTGCCATGGTGTGTTGTATGAACGTTTAGGTCTTTAAGGCTGGGTGAGCAGAGCTTAACCTGGGCACTTTAAAAACATGGCACATGGCCTGAATTAGTGGCCAAGGATATTCCTAAAATGATGTGGTTCTCACTGGGAATAAAGGTTAAATTAGGTTCGGCAGTAGAGAAGAATCTAAAGCACAGTTCTGTTGGTTCAGTCAGGAAATGACTGACATTCAATTCATTGAGCCCAGTGTGACACCATTCTGGAATTGATTCTCTTCATGATTCTGGATATTTTGGACCCTATACCACTTTGAGAATCTCCCCCCGAAAAATGTATATATCCAGAAAATTTTTTACATAATATTAAGTGTTTATGAACCATCTGATACCCACTTATGAGTTCTAGGTTAAGAACTCCTGCACTAACACATTTGTCAAAAGCATGTGTCTTCATATGAGTGGTGGGCCATTCACACAGAGAGCACTAAGGTGACCATGCCTTGGGTTGCCATAGGTCTACTCAAGTTTAAAGACAGGGCTCCAAGTCATATTGTTATCAAAGATTAGTTTGCCGCTATGGGAGGCCAAGCTGATTACCGTGGGTACATAGGCTAGACTTCATGCCAGGCTCTGGGTTGGGGCAGGGGGAGTAGCATGCCCTGTATATCACCACTGCTAAATAGCCACACATTTTTGACTAATGAACAGTTGGATGTATCCTACCTCTCTTCTTGCTTTCCCTGCCTGGTACTTTTCAGATTCAGTTCTTAAAATGAACCAAACTGCTCTTTATCCTTGATGTTGTCTTGGCATTTCCACTAATGTTAAATCCCAAGAGGTGAAATGTGCACACGAATACTCACTATAATCCAGGAAGATGCAACTTGGGAGGCCAAGTGGGCCTCACTGAGTTGGGTGCAGGTCTTATGTGCAATTCAGATGCTGTGTTCTAGGATTTCACTGCTTTTCTTTGGTATAAGCCTCTTGACTTTTTAAAAATTATTATATTTTATTATTATTTTTTAAGCCTCTTGATTTATTAAACAATGAAGTCATATGGTGAACACATTGGAAGGAGCCCTGTTGCTTCCAGTTTGTCTGGAGGACATGCTAAAAGACTAGTTTCTGGAATAAATCTGCACGACTTTATCATCTTGTTTTGTTTTCTTATTTGATGCCTATTAATTTAAAAAGGCTCAAAGAGATAAATAATCCTACAATGACAACATAGAGCATTAGACAATATTCTGTAACATATTAACAATTCTTTTTGATGGCCAAATTTTCCCTTGCAAATTTACTTAAAAGTGGCTGGAACCCTAATGGCATAGCAACCGGCATAGCCAGCACTTCAGAAAATAATTGCTATTCCATGATAAATGATACTACACATTAACGCTGCATGATTCATACATTTTTCTTGAAGTATAATTACCTCGACAATCAAAAATTTGTATGTTTTGCCTTTTCCTCTTGAAATGGACTATTCTCCATTACTCTAGGTATTTATTTACTGGGTGTTGATATTCTAGAGGTGTTGAAACCATTAAATAGGCCTTTGGATTAGACTAGGGACTGGCAGACTGTGACCCATGGGCCAAATCTGGCCCACTGCCTTTTTTTACTCTATTTTTTAAAATTGTGGTAAAATAACATGAAATTTTCCATTTTAACCATTTTTTTTTCCTTTTTGTCTTTTTTGTGTCCGGCAACGGGACCGCAACCCTCGGTGCTGCGCCCGCCCCTCGCTCAGCCAGTGAGCGGGAACGTGTCCGGCAACGGGACCGCAACCCTCGGTGCTGCGCCCGCCCCTCGCTCAGCCAGTGAGTGGGAACCAGTCTGTATGTGGGATCCGTACCCTCAGCGGGAGCGCCGCCGCACTCCCAAGCGGCGCACTGTAGCAGTGTGCCACTGGGCCGGCCCCATTTTAACCATTTCTAAGTGTACAGTTTAATGGCACTAATCACACTGACAATTCTGTGCAACCATCACCACTAGCCATTCCCAGAATGTTCTCATCACTCCAAACAGAAACTCTGTACCCATTAAATAACTTCCTATTCTCCCCTACGCATGGCTCCTGTAACCTCAATTCTACTTTCTGTCTCCATGAATTTTCCTATTATAGGCATTTCATATATTATACAGTATTAGTCTTTTTGTGTCTGGCTTATTTCTCTTAGTATAATGTCTTCAAGGTTCATTCATGTTGTATCATGTATCAGAATTTCCTTCCTTTTAAAGGCTGAATAATATTCCATTATATGTATATGCCTTATTTTGTTTATCCATTCATCTGTCGATGGACATTTGGGTGTTCACCTTTTGGCTATTGTGAACAATGCAACTATGAACATTAGTGCACAAGTTAAGTATTTTTTTTTAAATAAAGTTTTATTAGAACACAGGCATGCTCATTCATTTATGTATTGTCTATGGCTGTTTTAGGACTATAATTGCAGAGCTGAGTAGTTGTGACTGAGACTATATGGCTCTCAAAGCTTAAACTATTTACTATGTGCATACCAGACAGTCACCAATTAATTAATTAATTAATTAATATCTGGCCCTTTACAGGAAACCTCTACTAACCTCAGGATTAGATCATATTTTTCAAGTATTTTCTCCTGATTTACAGTAAGAAATGCCTTTAACATCATGACTCAGTATGTACATATAGCTAAAACAAGTTTCATTAAATAATATTTATTATTCTTATCATACTTGACGAACCCTATTTTATATTTTATTCTAGCCTATTTTTTGACAATACAGTTACTATCCACTAATGAATCACAACCTACAGTCTGAAAAATACAACATGCTATTGTATTTCCCCTACAGCTCTTAGACTCTAGAAGTAGAGCTATAAGCAGGAAATTCGTAGATAAATTATTGTGGTAAAAAGTAGCAAAAAGACACACAAGGAGGATGACACATAGAAACACTTGAGCACTGGGGCAGGCAAGTGAAATAAGGCCAGGGGAAGATAAAAAGCCCAAGTCCCTACATAGTGGCTGTACTTTTGCTTGTACCTTAAGAATCATAGGGCTCAAGAAAGTGAAGACCTTGAGGAATCTTGAAAATGAGTCCCCTTGAAAGGGACCTTAGCCAGAAAATGGCCATCTTTGGGGTAATAGGACTAAGCAGAAAATTTCAGTTAGCTGTCACCTTGGGAACTGATAATCATCAATTCCTTGAGGTTATGTTGATTTACTTTAGATGCTGTGCACCTAAAATTAAGAATTGAAACTAAGTTTTCTTGTTTTTCTTACATCCCTAATCAACTGCAAACAAAGGAAATCCAAGAGAAAGGCAGAGCATTCTAGCTGATTATTAACTTGCCTTCTTGCTTAAGCGAAAACACATCCACATTCGTTATTTCTTACATCCCTAATCAACTGCAAACAAAGGAAATCCAAGAGAAAGGCAAAGCATTCTAGCTGATTATTAACTTGCCTTCTTGCTTAAGCGAAAACACATCCACATTCGTTAGAGGTACGAGTCCAGTATTTTTATGTTCCAGTGATGCTTGACTGAGGTTATTATCTTTGAGCACTCCCTAGGAGATAAGGACTCCACCCCCCAAATCACATCAAGTGCTTGAAGCTGACCTGTTCACCAACTGCAGACTCCATGATGCCAAAGCACCCATCCATCGTGAGACTCAGATCCTCTGCCGGTCCATGACCAGCCTCCCTATTTGCCTGCAGGACAAACCACCATCTTACCACACCTTCCTGTCTCTTCCCTTTTATAAACCCTGGAATAGGCATCAGCAGGTGAGATGATTTTAGCCTGGTCATCCCCCAGATGCTGGTTATCTGAATAAAGGTTCCAACACTTGCACCAACTTTTGGACTTCGGGGTCATTTGTTTAATGTGAGAGGGCAAGCTGAGCCTGGTCTGCTGGTAACACCCCCATTTTGCAGGAGAAGGAACTGAAACTGAAAAGATTACAACTGTTTGCCTGAGCTAAGTGACAATCCCTGCTTCAGATGCCTAAGGTGGAGAACAGTACAAAGGGTGGGGGAGGCCATTGGGGTGCCTCTGAAGGTTAGAAACCAGGAAGCATCAGCATCCTACGGACATGGTAAGTGCCTAATAAATATTAATGTTATTATTACTACAGCATGTTCTGAGGTGGTGAGGTCATGAACACAAACAGAATTTTACAGATGAGGAAACTGCAGCTTCAATTAGAAAAAGTTCCTTAGGTAGCATCATGTGGCTGGTAAGAGATAGAGCAAAGATGAGAACCCCAGTCTGTGCCTGCACTGCTCCGTTTTCTAACCACACCACATGCACCCTGGGGATGTGTTGCCATTGGATCTAAAAGCATCCAGTCCTCACCAGAACATGTCTCAAATAAAACCACGGCAGGGCAGAAAGAACAGCATGCATCTGCAATTTCAGCCATCTTTTCTACCTACTAGATGTGTTACCTGGGAAAAGCCAGTCGACCCCTTGTTGCTGCACTTTCTATCCCTGACCCTTGGAAGAATGGAGTGAGATTATGGGTACAAAAATAAATTACAGAAAGAGATAGGTAGCTAAGTCAAAAGTAGAAGGAACACCTCTTCCTTTGACATACTGTGTATATGAATCTGGAGCACAAGGGAGAAACAAGGGCTGGAGATAGGAATCTGGCATCATCAGCACTTTGACTCACACTGAAAACCTCGGGACCAATGAGAGAATCTAGGAAGGTGTGGCATAGAAGACTCCCCACACGGAAGCCTGGGGCTTTTCAAGGAACCTGAAGGAAGAGCAGGCAGAAGAGTCTGCGTGGAGAAGGCAGAGAGGCAGGTGGGAGGCCAGAGGGTGTGTCTCCAGAGGAAGAAGAAAGTACCTCAAGAAAGAGGGCAGAACCTGAAGGAAGAGCAGGCAGAAGAGTCTGCGTGGAGAAGGCAGAGAGGGAGGTGGGAGGCCAGAGGGTGTGTCTCCAGAGGAAGAAGAAAGTACCTCAAGAAAGAGGGCAGGGTCAGCTCTGTCAACCCCCACATTGCTCCCTCAGTAAATCTGACCTAAGGGCTCTACCTTCAAATGCATCAGGATAGCTCATCTGATTAGAGCATAGGGGCTGGTAACACCAAGGTCAAGGTTCCAATCTCCATACTGGCCAGCTGCCAAAAAATAAAAAAAAAGAATCAGGAATGTGACACTTCCCACCAACTCCACTACTACCACCTGTGACTCCTAATTTGTCAAAGATTAAGGCTATTAATCAAAAAGTACTCAATTGCCTACCTGATGTCCCTGCTTGGACATCAAACAGGCATCTAAAAATTTAACTCTTGATCCCCTCCCGCCTCCAAATTTCCCCAGCTCAGCAAGTGCATCATATTCATCCAGGTGCATATGCCCCAAACCTAGAATCCTCCTTGAACAGACCCTCTCTTGCCTCCCATAGAGCCTTCAGCATGTCCTGTCACCTCCAACATGACTCCGAGTACCTAGACGTTAACACTTCTACTTCTGTCCTCCACGATTCTTTTTTCATTTTTTGGCCTCTGGGGGCTATGCGGACTTGAACCTGTGACCTTAGTGTTATAAGGCTGTGCTCTAACTAACCGAGCTAATTGGCCAGCCCCTCCATGATTCTGAACTTAAATTTTCATATCTTTGTTCCCTCCTTCCTATCTATAAGAATTTCTCAAATTGATCTTCCTTTTCACTAATTCTTTTCTTATCGTTATCAATTTATTCCATTTATTCTGTTCTTTATTTCAGTATTATATTTTTCATCCTCATCTTTCCACCTGATTCTTCTAGTTTCTTGTTTTTGTGGCATGGCCATGGTGGTGGGGAGGGGAGGGGACAAGGAGATAAGGGAGGGTGAACAGCCCTAGGGTGGAAAGTGCCAGCTACCAAAAGCTCCTCAGCTCAGAAACAAGCTCAGGGATTTCCCACAGTCTTCCCAGGTGGAGCACGGAGAGCTTGGGGATGCGGGTGGGGGACAGCCCTTGGCTTATCATCCTCGAAACTTGGGGTTTGAAGGGAGGGGTGGAGAAGCAAATACCCGGCTCTGGTCAGTCCTACATGTTTCTTCACTCCTCACCCACGGAGGGCTTTTGCCCTGTGCTGATTCTCCTCTTGAATCTGTGGACCCCTGCATCTGACTCAACTCAGGCGAGGAGGCAAAATGTCAGTTATTTCAAGCAGCAGGATTCCAATTTTCTCCTCCCCTGGCCACCTGCTCCATCCCGATACCCACTCATTCCAAACAGCCTCCAGCCCCGCAAGCCAGGACTCTGTTATTGGGCACAGGCCTGGCTGCCTGCCCCCTTTCTAAAACAAACCACTCAAAAGTCAAATATTGGTGAAAATGGAGGTCAGCTTTTATGGAGGATTACTGGTGACCTGAGGAGAGGTGTTAGGCTAACCCATCTCTCCAGTAAACCTCAAGGAGAATGGCCAGGCTAAAGTCATTTCAAAGACTCAGATTTACTGAGGGTTTTTTTTTTTTAAAAAAAAGATGACAGGTAAGGGGATCTTAACCCTTGACTTGGTGTTGTCAGCACCACGCTCAGCCAGTGAGCAAACCGGCCATCCCTATATAGGATCCGAACCCGTGGCCTTGGTGTTATCAGCACCGCACTCTCCCGAGTGAGCCACAGGCCGGCCCTAAGAAAACCTTTAAAATGAATTCCACAGTTGTTGCTCAAGAAACTTTTAGGAAAGACTAGTAGGCTTATAAGGATACTTTATCTTTTCTTATTTTTCATGATTATAAAACAAAAATGTCCTCTGACCACCTGAACATGCCCAATTCTGGTCTGATCTTGGAAACTAAGCAGGGCTGGGCGTGGCTCATATTTGGATGAGAGACCACCTGGTACTACCAAATTCTGTAGGCTTAAAAAATAAATTAGAAAAACTGTTTTTACTTTTAAAAAATCATCTTTTTTTTTTTGGTGGCTGGCTAATATGGGGATCTGAACCCTTGCTCTCCCAAGTGAGCTAACTAGCCAGAAATACAAATTGTAGACTGAAAAATTCTGTAAGCTTACCTTCATTAGCTTGGAATATATTTCTTTAGGGTTTTTCTTAAATCTGCATATACCAATGCTATTCCTCAAAAAAAGCAGAAGGGAGGGGGATGTGAGCAGTGAGGGCTTCATGCAAGGAGACAGGTGCAAAGTCTCACCAAAACTCCATCTGGCTTCTGCTCCTGTCCTTGCTGTTATCTCATGGTCCTGTGGAGGGGTGGAATCAGCATAGCTTTATTGATGTCTTCCTTGGTTTCCCAGAGTCTGCAAGTTTGAAGTTTCAGGCTTGCTGGAAGCAACTTTACATTCATGTAAATAATGCCATCTTGCCTCATAAGCAAGGTTCAAAATATCAAATAACCGTGGAAAAGAGAGAACTCAGATTTGCATGCCAAGAAAAAGACTGTCTTAAAATTTGCCTGCAGCTCATGTGGTTTAAGGTCCCAACATGCTTCAGTCCTGCTCACTCCAACAATTCCACATCCTCTCCTGACTGTTCCCTCTCTAGATATCTGGGTGCTGGTGGGCAGGGAGCCAGGAGTCCTGAGCTAATTCAGTGTGGAGGGAAGAATGAAAAGCAGAATGTCCCATTTGAGGAAACAAATTTGCAGGCTTTTGTGATCCAAGTTATTTTTGTTTGTTTGCTAAATCGTTGATACTCAAAGTGTGGTTTGCTCACCAGTGATGTCAGCATTGCCTGGGAGCTTGTTAGAAATGCAGCAGCTTGTCCCCACCGCAGACCTCCCAAATCAGACACTGGAGTGTAACAAGATCCCCAGGTGACGCACAAGCTCATTAAAGTTTAAGAAGTTCAATTCTACAGCAAAATTTACTTTTATAATCAGGAAACTGATAGTGGTTTTTCCTGTTTGTTTGTTTTATTTAATGGTAGAATTTCCCCAGTGACTCAACTACCTGTATTTCTGGGCTGTCAGGCTAGAAGCTGGAGACCATTCTGCATATAATGTACCTCCTGATGCGAGTGTCAGGCATTAAGGTGAGGATTCATCTTCCCCTTCTCTCTACCAGAAAGAAAAGATCCTCTTAAACATTTATGGTAGCAATTCTCAAGCACCCAAGAGGGATGTGAAAAAAAATATGTTCAATCAGCATATTAACTGATGATGACATTTTTATTATAATGGCATTATGGAGACAAGATGATTGCTAAGATCATAATGCTTTCTGGGGGAGGATAATAAGCTAGGAAGAGGAGAAGTGGGTGAAATCAGGGGCAGTGGCAGGGAGAGGTTAAAAAAAAAACCCACAGGAAATGACAACAGGAATAGGACTGATACTGCCTGAACCCCACCCAAGCTGACTCACCCTCAACTCATCCATGCATCTTTGTGAGGAGCTCAGGGGAAAGCGTTGAGACATCTTCTAGTTTGGTGTGTACCTACTCCCTTCCAGTGTAGAGTAATGGATAGACTTAGACAAGCACATGGGCTGCCTTGATGGTCACTGAAACTCTGAGTCTGGGCCAATTCCTCCATGTGTAAGGAAACACGAGTGTGGTGTCTCTTTTTCAGAGCAAAATATGAGCACAGTTCTGAGCTGCTTTTGTCTTGTGATTTCTTCCTTCCTTATCAGCCATCCTCAGGCATTGGCATGCTCACTCTCTCTCTCATTCTCTCTCTCTCTCTCTCTCTCTCTCTCTCTCTCTCTCTCTCTCTCCCTTCTTTTCCTAGATACAACCTCCAAATGTTGAAGTTTCTTAGGGTTGGGTCCTTGGAACTCTTCTCTGTTTCCATGCTCTCCCTAGAGAGTGTTACTGGGCACAGGGATGGCTGCCTGCCCCCTCTCAAAAACAAACCACTTGGGGCCGGCC